>NC_068547.1:5151515-5454545 GCF_026212275.2 Microplitis demolitor | reverse complement strand
CAACAGTTTGTATATATATGTATGTATATATGAGTATATGTATATATTTATATATATTATATATACAAAATACGAGTAGTATTTATCCAGTGGTTCTCTGCATCTCTCTTATTTCACGTTATCATTATTATTAAAGGTGTATACTCGGAGTAATTGTAAACGTAGCTGGCGGCAATGGCTTTGTTTGATGAGTAATAAATTATTCTTACCTAATTTAATCCCCTCATAAATATAACTCCAAAGTAGACTCTTGGGTTTCCTACTGGGAAGCTTTATGCTCACGGCTTTTCATGTCTACTGGATACCGAATATGACCTAATAGCTGTGAGAGGACAAAAACCCGCGGGTTCGACCATACCAACGGACTACTGGCAGTCTTCTTGTTGTTTCCTCTTGGTACATACCTATATATGTGTTCCAGCAACCCTGGGCTACCGGGACACTACTTAAATGTGGCTGTACCGACCACCACGTGTCCTTGGTCTCTATATAGCTAAGTAAATCCCGACGAAGCCATAAATTTTGCAGAGTTTCGTCGCACTCGGGTACTTTCGTGCGGTTGGCAAGTAACACGGGGGGTACCAACTGCTGGCATGCAAACAGGAGAGTGAGAGAGAGCGGGAGGAAGAAAGAAAAAAGAGAATGAACCCAAAGACTATACGACAACTAGGACGTTTCTTCCGGCAGAATTGCATGTTTCTCGCTAGCTTTTTCCTTAGTTTTTTTTATTCTTGAAAAAGTATATATACGCCGAGAGAGTAAAGTTCCACGGGTCCCCGAGGGTCAACTTGAGCCTCTGCGCGATCCGTGAGGCCGGAAAAAAAAGTTTGATTGTTTGGGACACAGTTGAAGCAAGGAAGGATAAGAGCAGAAAAAAAATGCAGCAAAAAAGGGAGAAAAAAAAGAGCAAGTCTCTTCATTGAGTTACTGGCTTTGAGAATATAATGATACCTGTAAGACCTCTTGTGGACCTCCCATGTTATCTCGATTCTCTCAGCATGAGTCCAGGATATATGCTGCTCCGCCTTAACTTCCCTTGACCCACTGGCACGCTTCATAGTCTGCTGGACTTGGTCCGCTTAATGTACCGAGAACGACCAAGAATTCCATCGTATTTGCAGCCCGTTTGTAAATATCCAACTGACAACCGTCACTAATCTTTGGCCTAATCAGAGGAACCCGAAAAATAACATCACTAGGTCAGGAGGTAATGACAATAAAAGATGGACACTGCTTCACCTACAGAGTCACACTTTCTCTCCAGGAAATGTATTATATTCTTTAAACTATTTTTCCTTTATTTTTTCTGCCTTTTCTTAGACTAAAGTCAGAAATTGTTTTGGCACGCGTATCGGACTATTTCAAAGCGTTTAAAATATCTACATTAAGGCGACACAATTATTTCGAGACAAATCTTCGTCTTAGTTTAAATCTGCTTTAACTGTTCACGGTCGTATCTCAAACAAAAATTTACACTTTGTACTCTTTCTCGTTCATTGTAAAAAATATTATTCCCGCTGCGTGTCTTGTGTATTCTATAATCTTTCCGTTATACTTAAAAGCGTATTTTCCGGGAAAATTCAAAGAGAATAAATTGAAAAAATCTGCTGTGACTTTTATCTCGGTAGGTAGGCAGCTACCTAGCTAGATGTGGGTCAATATCTAACTAGTTAAATCTTTTCGCTACAGCGATAATGATTGTAAAAAGGAAAAAAGATAAAAAAAAAAAACACAATTTTCAGAAAGAAAAAACCTAGTGATGAATATTTTATTGAAGAGGTATACTTGAAAACTCAACTCTGTGGAATTTCGGTAAATTTATACGACGAAAAGTTAAATACTTTAAAAGTGGTGTGATTTTAAATAAAAAATAGGTCAGGGATGAAACCCAAGTCATTAACGGAGATGACCGTTAAATATGGTTCTCTAGGTTTCTGTAACAGCTACCCGGCTTTTACAAACTCTGGTACACGAGAAAATGGAAGATGAAAAAAAAGAAAAAAAATGTTAAATAAAATAAATCCTATAACGAATTCGTTCCTCTCATAGTTTCTCAACTATCTTCCATACAGTGTTCCGCATATTTCAAGGCTTTTTACGGAATTATCGAACGATCGGTAGCAGTATAGCAGTTTCTCGATGTCTTTCGTATAAATGTTAACCACACCAGCTGAAACTGTTCTCTTCGGCGCTCCATACGTTTTTCATGCAGATAGAATACCATTTGCATCTAAAATACAACTGTCTCTTACAGTTTAAAGTTAAAAAAATAACATAAAAGTAACCTTCTTTACTTTGCATTAAACACTGAGCAGAGAGGAATATTCCTGCTTTACTTTGCTTTCAGTAGGTGCTGTTATTAATGGTCTGAAAGTGCCTTTATCATCCTTACACAAAACGTACCGTTTAACTTTCAGAGAGACACCTTAACATCAGCTTCAACTCCCCCACTCGCCTCTCCTCTCTCGCTCTCTTTCTCTCTCTCTTTCTCAAACTAGATAAGCCATCACACAGCAAAGACAAAGACGCGAGCTTATATAGGTACATTACAAGCTTTATTCTCAGCTGGTAGCTGCTGATGATGCTAGAACTACTCTCGGGACTCTGCTGGCACTTTGAAGCTACATTGGATTGATGCGCCTGCGGATATAATATTTAGTGACAAGTGCTTGCCAACAACCACGTTAATTATTGTAATATATGTTACCATTTCTCCTACTCAACTTATACATATACATATATATATTTCTACATTATTATATCACATAATACGACGCCACTCAAACAAAATTTAATTTACAGTAACCATCTGTTTATGATTTTCAATTAAAATTAAATTATCACATTCAAAATAATAGCATTATAAAATACCCAAAGCATTAATATTTATTGTTAATATTTCGCTTGCATATGGCGAAAACTTTTAATGCTCGATCCAAAGTGCCACAAATCAGTAGTCATGTGATGTAAGATTGTTACTTGCACACTTAAAGAGAAAAAAGGAGATGTGGGAATGAGGAGGAGAAAAGACACGGGCACTCATTCTCATCCAGGTGCATATGTATACGGACGTATATGCATCCTTTTTGCATTCCCGAAGCTTGTGTGATATCCATGCACGCGATGCCAGGTGTAGTACACTCGTAACACATCGTTGGTACATGGCATCAAGATCCTTTGTCCCGCGGGAGGCCTCCGCTAAAGGATGACGGAAAGCGCACACTTTAATACGTCGAGTTTCTGATGCATATTATGCTTCCTTCTCTCTATACTCGTGTTCTTGTCTATGTATATATGTATATATGTGTAATACTTGAATGTGTTTATATATCTATGTGCTCACGTAGTATATTTTATGAATAGAAAAGATGTGGGCTGGAAAAATACTCAATAAACCGCAAAATATATATACTTTTGTTAGTATCTCAAATAACTCTCAATCTCTCAAACAACTTTTAAAGTGTTTCAACTGCAGTACATATATAGATGAATAATAAATATTCATTTATTTTTAATCAAGTGAGACAAAATAAGGCCAGTCGATTGATTTCAAAGTCGTGTTAATTAATTGAGAAATTAAAGTTTCAATCTCTGAAGAATAAAATAATTAAAATATTATTTTTCATTTGAGTAATAGAATTAAATTTTTGAAAATTAATATGTAGTAGACACATAAGTACGTAATAATTGAATGAAAATTAAAATATGATAGATATTGTTTGAATTTGGATTGAAAATTAAATTTACACAAGGGTCGAAGATTTTGATATTGATTAAATGTATTATTAAAAGAGTAATTCAATTCACGTTCTTGCTCTTCATAAATTGATCCAGCAAAGTGGCTTCGTCACAAAAGCCAACCAAGCAATACAATCTCTGCTACAACCGAACCTCAAACATATTCACTGAAGCGTCGATATATAACAAACGCGTTGGCAGAGCCTACGGCTTACAGCGTAGCCTTTAATCGATTGGCCAGCGCCCTCAAGGCGTTCAAAAACCCGCCAATAATTCAATACTACCTCTAATTAATACAGAATGTCTACCTACGTATACATACATATTTACGAGTATTGTATACTGGGGTGAGTTACGTGCTAACGTCGGTTATACAGTGGTCTACTTATTACACGGAGTGTTCATTCAACCATATCAACTCATGTTTCCTATTTGATGCATTGTATCAACATGTTACATTATTTAACACCCATTCTAAAATCTTCTGCAAATTAGCACAATAGCACACTATATAAAGGGAGCAAAACGGGGTTTTAATTAAATTACATTTCGTTGTTAATAATTTACATGATGAAAAATTACATTTTGCATAATTATTGGATACAAAGAAAAAAAAATTTTCAAAGGTAATTAACATTTTCCGAATAACACTCGATTTTTGAAAAAGTTTAACAAAAAAAAAAAAAATCAAAATTATTCACAATTATATTTACAAAAGTGATTTTGGAAGCCATTTGTATATCAAGTATATATATATATAATTTTTGGCAAAACAACTCAATTTTCTTATCCATATATATTTTGTGATAAATAATAATGACAAGTTTCAGACTTGAAGTGTTTTGTTAATAGTTGTTTATTATTAATGTGTTAACTATTCAGATACACACGTCGAGTGAGTGATATTGTATAAAAAAACACTTACCGAACAGTGTTATAAATGATTTTGTGTATGATGAAAATGTTGATAGGTAATTTATAACTTGCAATTGGTGATGACCTGACGACCCGAGCTGCTGAGAGCTTTTCTGTAAAATATATATAATTTATGCATAGAATTCACATAATTATCCAGCCAATGATGAGTACTTTATGCATAAATAATAGTCTGATAAAAAAGTGTTTAATTATTCAAAGCTATTTATTAAAATTAACTGACTTATAAAATAGAAAAACCGATCGTTATGTAGATCGGATGTGAAATCTGGAACGAGATCGACTACATATTTAAATAAATGGTATTTTTTGTAAAGAAATGAAAGCCTGGTATTCAAGAGAAATTCTTTTGTGTATGTGGACAAACAATTTGAAAACGATGCAATTAAGAGGGGTCTCATTATTAGTAGAGGAGCATTAGTCGATCGGGTTTTGCAGACGCGGGATCAGGTTTACGTTGAATTAATCCGCTTATTACATATAGCATAGCTCTGGTACTATATACTATACACTCGGCTACTCGTAGCCCGGATCTGAAACGACCGCAGAGGTCGCACAGCAGGATCAATCTCGTTCACTCTCACGCGTCCTTCCTCCCCTCGTCCGGTAAATCCTCCACCCTTTCTCTCCCATGTCCTTAAATCGTATTCCTGAGTAGCGCATAGTGTAGCTATATACATAGAATGGATAACATTGGCGATCCATGAGCCTCAAAGCACTACGTGGGGCCTGGTCACGACTTTTGGGGTCTCCTCACCAGGACTCAATCCTTCTCAGCTATAAAAGAGTACCCAAGACCCCCCTCGACGATTTCACCCATTCCTCCACTTGTTTTATCTACACATATATGTATATATTTCTTGAGTAACAACAACATAAGTCGTATCATATGTACTCATCTCGCTTACACTCGACACTGGTATGTCCAAGTAGAAATTCGTCTTGCACGTCAAATGATAATACGTGAGCTTGAGTCGTGCCGCTGCAGTTTCGTCTCATGTGTGCCAGATGTTCCATATAGTACTTACATACATGCATATATATGACCAAGGTTGATGCTATTTTCTCGACATAAGGCGCGATACAAGTAGCTCTCTGGGAGTTACCGAGGAGTACTTGGAAAAGGAGGGTAAACGGCTCACTTGGGACGCCAACGGCACTAATTGTAAGAGTATGGGAAATTACAACGACGTTAACAAGACTGAGGCGGGAAAGTCACGGTGGCTAATTAAAGAGCCGAGCTAAGCAACTTGGCGACGACGAAGCTCTAGTTTTAGGAAACCCCGACCGAGCTGTACATATGCTTCTGCTTGTGCTTCTACTTCTACTTCTACTTCTGCTGGCTCTGCTGAGGGGTTACACCAATGAGTATCTATGTGTATATAAGAGAACTGGGGAGTGTGCAAGGACTATAAAGAGAAGGGAAGAAAGTCAACGAGGGTGAGAATTACAGTAGAAATGGGTAATAAGGAGGCTTTAACTCTGCAACACTACTACGACCTAATAGTGCTTATGTGTCGAGAACAATTGGACCCCACAATAAGCCATGTGAGTGTGGGTGGGAGTTTTGCTGTACACCTATTTCTCAAAGCAGTTAGAGCTGAGGTTGATGAGACACACCACCGACGTAGCCAATTCGGTGGGACATTTGTGGTCGCACTATATACGTAGTAGTAACACACAAAAGCAAACCAACATCTCCACTAATTACTTAGTAGTAATTAGCCGGCAATTTCGTCTCTGTCAAGCGTGAAATAAGGGTTTAGCAGCGAACGTCCGCCGGGACATATTGATTCCTAGCATGAAACTCTATAATAGTATATATAGAGCCTTCGTACGTTCACTATAATCTATATAATATCGCAGACTATGTCTCCTTCAGAAGCTCTGCGACAATTGTTCCGAGTGTTGGTTGGTGCATCGACGGATAGGAGCTCAGAACCGAGTACAGGTATAGAGCTGAGACTATTGTTCAAGTAGGACATCAGTGATGTAACCGTCTATTGCGGATAACCAGGCATGAAACGCGAGCTAATCGAATATTCGATCGTTGCCCATCAAGTTCCAAGGCACACATACTCAGATTCACACACACACCCGAGCTCAAAGCCATCCAGATTGACTGAAACTCACATTGCTCATCGTCGTCGTTGTTCTGATCCACTCTGCTGTGAGACTGAGATATAAATCCGGATTCCATTAGGATGACGTTCATCTGGATGTGAGTATTCCACCTTGCGTCCATTTAGAATACCAGAGGGAGTTAAGCTTTAACCTGTGACAAAATCCAGGGTAAGCCATTGATTTTATTTCGAGATTAACTGATGCACTGGCAGCAGCAGCAGCAGCAGCGACGGTGGCAGTGGCGGCGGTAGTGGGACCAGCAGAAGCAACAGCATCGACCGTGAATCTCGTGTGTGACCCTCACAGTTGGTGGTCGATTTAAAATTTTTTATTATTTTTATTTTTAAATCAACCAATCTATAATATATAACTTGTCTTTTTTAAATTCTTCTCCTTTTATCCTCATCCCGTTTATTTTGTTTTATTATTATTATTTATGAACACGATCGCCGTTGTCGCAGCATCAATTCTTTGGCTCGGTTTACTACATGCATATACATATATGTACATATATATAGGTATAGATCGGATTGTCTTTATCTATTTATTTAAGTGTGTTGCCAGCATCCTAGTACCCGATTAAAGTGAGCATATTTTTCGCAAAACGATCAACTGGAGATCTGTAGATGCTGGCAGTGTCACTAAACAGTACGTATGTGTGTGTCCAGAGCATTAATGCCGACTGGTTTCAACGATGCATGATTTTTTATTTAAATTCCGAGTTTTCCGATAGAGATAGTAAAGAGAAATAGCTAAGCCTCATATACTTGGTAGTCTGGACTCGGAAAATGTTCCAACTCAAGAGAGAAAGAGACGAAGAAAGAAATAAAACTCACCAGGGATTATTCACGATGCTGTTGGCTCCAGCCACATTGGTTACCATACCACGACGTTGAATCTTACTTGCAGATCCAAGCTAAGCATATTCTGCCTTTCGATTTGATTACGCATACGGAAAATTTATCTATGTATGCTGTTATTCCTATTAAACAACCGAGAATAGTGTAAAAAAAAAACTTATCGAAAAAATTGAAAATAACTTTAAAAATTATCATTATTTCAACCCTTTGAATGTTTGATCATTACTTGGTCAGAAGCATTAATGATTCATCTGCTATTCGTCTTGTACTGAAATTTAATATTCATTTTATTGAAATAATGAGACTTAAAAATTGTGACCTATTTAAAATTACCTATTGGGAATCAGAATCGACACTAGTAATATTTGAATATTTCAATGTAATCAGTCAATTTAAAATTTTATAATCTACTCGTTCAATTATTTAGTGTGAACTCATCTTTCAAAGTGGAACTTTTGACATGCATGAATTTATTAAACTGACGTATCCGTGCCAATTGATTCAAGCTACATAAAATATTTAAAAAAAAAAAACCCAGTTTGGAAATTCAGTTGAAAATTAAATATCTTGGAAATCGTTCATTTTATTTTACTGAGTATTGTACTGAGAAAAAAAAAACTTTTATTAAAGTAATACGTCCTTGAGTGTAAATCAATAAATAATTTTATTTTCGACTACATATTTGACTCGAAAAATAGTTTTCTTAACAGAAAAAAATCGAAATTTATTCAGAAGAAGCTACCCAATGTATGGAAGCTACAGATTTTTTTTATTTAACCATAATATAAGCAAAAATTAATAACAACAAATTTTTTTTTTATTTTCGGGCCAATGAAAAAAATTATTTTGCTAATTTTTTTCCATAAAATTGAATAGTTATCCTGATTCAAAAATAATTTTTTAGAAAATTTTGCCGCCCCCGTTTACTACACAGAAAAAAAATTATTGGCTGAAGGTAAATACTCTTGATTCAAGAAAATTTTTTTTTGAAAACAAATTTTCTCAGATAAAGTATAAAAATCTTCTTTAACCAACACAATTTTCTTGGCTCAAAAAAATCTTGACTTGGTTTCCTGAAACATTTGTCTTAAAAAATTTTTTCTTGACTCAAGATGACTTTTTTTTCTGTGTAGAAACCGAAGTCGTGTGAATTGAAAATATAATGAATGTAAACTCAACTTTGAACTATTCCGTGAGATCGGACACATAATAAACGAACTCAGTGATTTTAATTCTGAGTGAAAAAGAGTAATAAGGCAGGAGTGTGAATAAGCGAGGTTGTGAATACCTACATCAGCAAAGGCATTAAACGATTCGAATTTGTTGGCATTTGTGGTCTGAAAGTTGAAAATGCGCCCCAGCACAGAATCTCTTAGAGTTGGTGTCGGCAGTATCGTTGTCCCATGAGTAACTTTCAAATCCGACTCGAGAGTAAGCATTAATATGCATGCATCCCCGATCCCAAGGTACGCCTACGCATGACACGGAATCCAGAGGTATTTTATCCCTTTCGGAAGTCTCTGAGTGGGATATAAACAGTAGAGTTGAGTAGACGTGCCCTTATACTTGCACGTATACTTACTCATATACATTTATAGAGACTCTGATGATGCTGAGCCTTTTGACGACTTGGCAAAGTCTGGAACTCGAGTAGAAGAGAGTTTAGTCCTTGGGTCCTCGGCGCGTTAACGATCTCTTTTTCTTCATTCAGACACTGAGTGCGCGCAATACCTCGAGGGTAAATAATCGTAAGGTAGTGAGTATTAAAAAAGAAAATAAATAAAAAAGTAGGATATTCGCGCGATGTCTGGTAGCCTACAGGCATAACTGGACGAAACTGCTGGCGATGGTTAGATGACAACGACAGCGACAATGAGTGTATACATGTTTCTTTCTATTGGATGACTTTTCTCACTAAAAATATCACGGGTAATGATAGCAGAGCAACAAAAATATCATGATTAACCAGCCGGCCTCGGAGCTATTAAAATTTCAACAACTTTTTTTTAATTCATATTCAACATTCTAGTCTTTTTTATTCTTCAATGAGCAAGGAGTACTTTGAGCTAGTAATGTATATAAATTGCTCGAGGCCAAATGCTCGACTTGATTTTAATAATTATTTTTTAACTTTTTTTAATTAAATTCAAGGTTCGATAAAATTATTCTATTGAATATATATATATACTCATATATACATAGTTGTAATAAAGTTAAATTGTAAATACAGAATTGAGAGTATTAGTATTAATATAATTGGTATAAAAAGTGTGCAGGTAGCAATAGAGTTGAGGCAATTGCATTGAGATCGAATGGAGGAACGTTATCGGGTATCGTTTCTTCTTCTTCTTCTTCTTCTTGTTTCTCTTCCATTTGCATTCTCATTAACAACGTTTGGCGTCGAAGAATACATATATATATTTACATTTATACGGAAAAGTCTTTGAGGGTAAAACGAATGCCGACTTGGCGCACCTGCGCTCTGTAATGCCGTTGGTGCTTCTGGTTGAATCTTCCTCTCGTGTTGTCGTGTTGTCGCAAAAGAGGCGAGACGTGAATTGAAGAGAAGAGAAGAGACTGAATCCTTGACTGGCACAGGGGAGCATCGAGTGAGTGAGACGGTAAAAAATAATACTGACGCAGATGTCGTGCACACACAAGAATCCACTATAGCCGTACTACACACTACCATTGCGAATAACTGCGACAAGAGCCAGAGGGAGTAGTGACGAAGGACCGAGGTAGGCTACAAGAGATGCAAAAAGGGATTGCGGGCTGAGTATAGTCTCATTCTCAGATGGTGTGTATATAGCTGAAAAGACGGAGAAGGACGAGAGGCAGGAGGTTTAAACTTGAGGGACTGAAGCACACCGGAGATAAGTATGTACAATGGCGAAGGAAGCCCTGCGACTACTCTCCGTAGAAGTTGATAAGATCGAGTCGGTCATTACGAGTGTCTCGCAGCGGGGAACACTGCCTGGACATGTTGGGATTATTCGAGTCTCTTATCCCAGGAGCACCCTTTCCTCTTCCTTCCTCCTCTTCATCATCACATACCAGCCTTTCACTTCTCTCATCTTATAGATCTCTCCCAGTTTACTTATTTTTATTTTATATTTTTTTCTTATTCTCATGTGTCCTCCTGCGAGAGATTCGTTTCTCTTTATATGCTCCATATGTAACTAAATTCCCCTGATATTTGTCAGACTACTGAATCATCTAGATGGATCATCCACATGCTACCCACTCGATGTTAAATATAATATGTATTTATATTAAATGATTGGATTAGATTATATGGATATTATGTATGGATGAGTATGGTTATATATCACTGTAGATGTATGTATAAGTAGTGTCGTTCTTTTACCCAACATTTATTTTGACTCCTGTCACGTCATGGGAAAATCTGAAATACACAAACGAGCTTTGATTGATCGATTGACTCGTCACCAAAAAAATTTTTTACCGTGGCCCATGAATAGACGACTCTCTATAGCCAATAAATACCCGGATCAATGACGACGAAGATTATTGGATTTTCTATTTTCATAAGCACTCAAGAGTACAGTACGAGTATGAGGGAATAAGGTCTTTACCGATGGGAGGTGGTACACAAAAAGACGCGAGCAAAGGTGTGCCAGTGTATGATACTTTCTAGGTGGGTACATATCTATCGACTATACGTCTCGTTCCTGAGAAGCAACCGCGCGCGATAAGCTACGGAATTTTGTGCTCAACGAGCACACGATCGATTTTTGCGACCGTACACTGCCTACATACTTATACTTACACTACAACTACGTCTATAACCATCAGTATTGAGTATAGGATATAGGTTATTATATATATATATATATATATATATATATATATATATATATATATATATATATATATATATGAAAGCTTTTCATGAACCGAATCCTTTAGCTTGCCAGCTCGCTGGCGACTCAGCTCAGCGATATCCATTTTGCCGTGTATTCTTTATGTACAGGAAAAAAGATGTTGACATCTATCAAGAATTTTACACGTATGTATTTTTGTTTGTACGCACGGATCGACGTGTGAAATATCGTGATTTTGAATTTGCTATCTCGGATTTACAAGCACTCTACATTTTATTTCATACATGTCATGACAGTAAGAAGTTCATTCGCACGTTTACTGCCTGCCGTGACACCGGATATGTCCTCGGCGCATCATCTTCACATGTCTTTTCAAATTTTATTTTCATATAAATATAAATATAAATAATCATTACTTTTATTCAGTCATTTTTTTATGATTTCAAAAGCATTAAAGTTTTGATTTTCAGGGGGATAAAGTTAAAATTTTTTTTTTCTCTATATTATACGAGATCGAGAGATTCGAGACGATATAAAAGGCAAAGGTCCCCTCGTCTGACTTTTTGGGGTCAGGTAGACGTTGTGGTATATATATAAATATATAAATGTATAGATATATGTGAGCTACGCATCGCAGTTAAGGATTGATGTACGATAGCCGGAATTAAAGTCTTTCGACAATACGAGTGGATTACTACGTCAGATGAAGAACGGAGGAAATGTCTTGCTCTCTTTCTTCGTCTTATTTTCCTTTTTCAAATCCTGATATATTTCAATGGATATCGCGGATAGCCCGTGTCTTTTCCCATGGGTAATCAACCGGTGATCTAAATTTATATCCGAAAAAGCGCATCTGGGTGGGATTAAGATATTTTAATACTTTTGAATAAAAAAAAGTTTTTTTTTTTTTTTTTTTTTTTTTTTAAACGAAACTTTTTATGAAACAGATTTTTTTTTTAACTTCCGAGGTGTTGTACTAAAAATCAGGTAACTTTTCTTTTGTCTAAAAAGAATGGAAAAAAATAGTTGGGAAGAGATTCGACAACTTTTCAATCCACCACCGACTTTCGGATAAAACTTTTCGAGATACGACCCAAGTGTTTGGGCGTGGGATTTTTCGCACGAAACGTATATAAAGATATAGATATATATACTTACCAAATGTATGTACATATATATACCAGATAATCGCTCGGTGGTGGATCGTTAAACTCCGATGTCAATAATGGACATTCGAGATACTACACGAGTTACTTTGAAAAGGATAAGCATCTAAAGTATGAAAAATAAAAAAAAAACCTGTGAATTTAGTAAAAGGTGTTGGTTTAATAACTTGTGACAGTTGGCTGGAAATAATGAGTTTATTTACACTGAGGCAAGTCAAAACGTCTTTCAAGATCAATATTCGTTCGCGTATATAGTAATGCGAAGTAACAACCGCTAAAGACTCTAACAAAGTCATGATTATAAATTAAATAATTAACAGTTACTTTAATTATCTTTAAAAAATCGATAATTTCTCATTAAAAATATTTCATTACAAAAGTTGATGATTTTTCACCGCAAGACACGACAGTCAGCGGGTAAAATGTTTGAATTCGCGAAAGCACTGAAGAAAAATAAGGCAATAAAAGCAAGAGTGCTGCGGAAGACGAGATGAACGGCGAAAGAAACAAATGGAATGGAGAATACAATCACGGTAAAAATAAAGAAGACCACGAGCTGTCTACACCCACCCGCTAATTTCTTCGGCTATTAACCACCACTGAATATAAATCGACCTATTATAGGCCTTCTTCAAGAGAAACATCTCTCGTTCAAGTTCGCTCTCTACTTGCTTTTTTTTTTTCTCTTTTGTACACTTATATAGATACTTTTATATTATTCCTTTCATTTATTTCCTTTCGTTCTCATCTAAGAATAAAAATAAAGAAAAAGTAATTCGTAAGCCTCATAATCTACTAAGAAGAATAAAGATAATAAAATTAAAAGTATCTTTATTTAAGTTTTATTATTTGCATTATCATACTTTTAAATAAGTTTCTTCGTTATCGATTCCTTTTAAAGATTATTTTTTTTTAAGTTTTTGAGTGTGAGTCCCTTTTAATTATTTAATTCATTTTTAATTAAAATTTTTTTCAATTCCTTTAGTGTGTACACTGTCAGAAATTCTTAGACTCGGTGTGAAAATTTTGGTGTGAAAATTAAACCAAATATCGTGTTAAATTCAGGCGGTGCAAATTAAAAATTTTTACTCCGTCAATTAAGTGAGTAAATGTGATAATTGATAATTTTACGTTAAGAAAATTAATCATAAAAATATTGAAGTGTTCAAAATATCCCGAATCAAAATTTGAATCGTAAGTGGAACGTATTGAACGTTGAAATCGTCATCTAGATATTCAATGTTAAAAATCAATTTTCTTCGGTCTTCCTCTGGAAGGTTTAGTGGGTTGAACTATAAAAACATTTCCGTTTTTGCATTACCTGGCTTACAGATTTGAACTTTGGCACAAATATTCCCAACAATCCTAGAAATCTCCGATCATTGGTATTTTTTTTTGAAAACTAACTCTGAGAGGTGTTTCAATGGGGTTTCATGGTATATACTATTTAATATCTAAATAAAATTGATGTAGTTATTGATTAAGTAGTTGAAGATATTCAATGATCGTTTGTTGCTCATTTATCAAAATTATAACCAGTAACACTAAATAGTATAAAAAAAAGTAGATTACACCATATTAAAATTACACAGATAGATAATTTACACCGTTATTTCACACGACCTGCTCGTGTAAAGTTCTCGGGGGCTATTTTTACACCAAAATTTTTAAGAATGTAATAAGTCGAGACATTGATTACTTTTCAAATAATTCTTGGTGATAAAAATTTTAATTTCCACCTCGAATAATTTTTAAAAATATAGACAACAGATTCCTAAATTTTTTCAAATTTTCTGAGTCTTTACGCTCAAAAATCAGAGAAAAACTTGGGTTCGTTAATTGGTTAAATTCTCAAAAATGCAAAATAAAACTTATTATGAGAATCTATTGGTCAGAAGCTATAATTTGATACCCGACATATAATTTTCGTGAAAAATAAAAATTTCAGTATAAATTATAAAAATTTCGTATTCTTAAAAATGGAAATTCCATTACAGGGATGTTAAAAATAAATTATGTAAATTTATAATAAAATTTTTTTATTACTCAAGTGACTAAACTCCCAAGAGACTAATTGACATAAGCGTGTAGTCGCGAAAAAATAGGAGTTTGCCTTGCACTGAGTGCAAGCAGATGTTTCCGAGCTGGCGTAGTAAAGAAGGAAAGAAAAGAAGCTGTATAACTCTGGATAATCGGATCCCGTCAAATGTCGAAACGTGATCGGTTCATTTTCTCTCTCTCCCTCTACCTCTTTTCCATTAACTTTATTTATTTAACTCCCATTCTTTCTTCTCTTGAATTTTTGATACCCGCCACCGAATTCACGGCAAAAGAACTTATTTTAAAATTATAAAACAAAAGAATTTCATCGGAATGTCCAGTGGGTTTTATTCCGAAACTGGTGACATATTTTATGTTCGAACGACATTCGAGTAGTCTCTCAACCAAGATATTAGATCTCATCTCATCTCAAACCTTGACGTTCTTATTCTCCACTAAAGATTACCCAAGTCACGTCGTTATTGCTTTACTCCGCTGTTACAATCCATTAATCCTTTGCCTTTTTTTCTTCACCTCAGATCACCAGATCTCGGACACCTTTTTATTTTTTCTCTCTTTTTCTCTCCATTCTTTACATTATATAAAAATATATAAATATATTTATATGTGCAGGTATATTATCTATATATATTCACATGCACTATAGGCCATAATCTATGAATTATCAGAATTATAACCACAAGCCCATCGAATAATGAGGACAAAGTGCCTTCTACGAATGCTAGGATTTGTCTTACGAAAGAAAAACATTTTTATTCATTAATTCTCCCATTACGGGCTTATGAACATTAATTGGAGCTGTTGCATTAAACAGTAGGTTATTACTCGTTATCTAGGATTAATTAGCCATCAAATCATACCGAATATAATCTCCACTGATCACGGGCGTAGAACTGAATTCAGATGTGTCCTTGATCTCTCTTGCGTGTGCATGTGTGTGTGAGTTTTAGTGTAAGCTTTTGTTATAATGAAACCAATTAAATAGTCATTACTCGCATCGAATGGCATATCAGACTATGAAAGCAGCGTGAGAAATGATTTTGTAGATACGAAGGTATAATTGCTTTGTGTATATCATGACCCCGGTATCAATAACCAGCGGAGTCAGTTATTTAAGATATTTGTTTGTCACTACTAAGAACAAACAAGCTATTTATAAGTCTGTTGTATTCTATAGGTCAGTCTATTTAAATATTTAGGCATACCTAATGGCAAGTAATAACGCTGGTTCACCAATCCGAGATTAATCGCCTTTGGGACTGTCTTACGGCCCCCAACGGTCATTTCTGAGTTACAAACCCACCACACCGCAACCCAACACAACATTCTATACTCACTCATCTAATCTGACATGCGACATGACAGATCCTTCGCATTACCGGTACACCGACCACCAATTGACTCTAATTTCCGGGCTCAAATGCTCACCGATTTAATGTTGCGAGTTTGGCGGTTAGCCATTTGTTCTTTAAATTATTTCTGCTAAAGAAAAACGTTATCTTTCGATAATTTTTACATTATAAAACGTTCCTGAAATCTACTTTTAAAAATTTTAAAATCTACTTTTTTTACACCATTCAGTTTTACTCGTTATAATTTTGATCAATGAGCAACAAACGATAATTAAATATTTTTAACTACTTAATCAATAATTGCATTAATTTTATTTAGATATTAATTAGTATTTTGAACCTTTTAATTTTTTTATAGTTATTTTTTATAACTCAAAACTATCATAAATTACACAATTACTCACTTGATGGTGCAATTTTTTAATTTATACTGCTTGAATTTAACACGATATTACAATCCTGAAGTTAGCAGACAATTAGTAATTTTTTGATTTTTCTTTCACTAAATCAATTACAAAAAAAAAAAAAAAAACTAAAAATATGCACATGTAGAAAATTTGAAAAACTACAGGTGCAATTTTTTCAAATATTTTTTTCTTATAGTTTATCGTCTAAAAAAACATACAAAAATTATCAGACGTTCGCTAACTTCAGTATCATCACGATATTTAGTGTAATTTTTTGCAGTGTAGCATTTTAGGAAGGAGTATAAAAGACGTCTTTTATATTCCTATTGAAAATAAAAATTCATTTAAGAAATGTGATAAAAAAATGCGAATATTTTTGAACATTTTACTTCAGTTTGAAAAAAATGGCATTCGTTTTCAATCACTATAAAACTTTTTTGGAGAGGGGTAAAATAGCGAAGCTTAAAAAAAACAATCAAATCATTTTTTTAATATTTTTTATGCATGTAATTTAATAAATGTAAAATTACGGACGAAATTAAGTCAAAAATATCAGTTGTCATACAATTTGAGAGTGAAAAAATATAATTTTCTAAATAATAAATGAGGATTTCAAATGCTTAATCATTCATTAGTATAAATATATTTGGATTGCGGGTATCGATTTCCACTTTATGATATTTTTTTCGCAAGGATAAATGTTTTTTATGAGTAATATTTTTAAACGACCTCAGTGTCATTATAATTTTATAAAATTTAACTTCGCAAATAGCTCTGTTATACCAAACACATAATAGCCTGAAAAATAAAGCTAAAGAATAATAATAATAATAATAAATATATAAAAAGCAAGTGTAGCAAGGCAAAGATGAAAGTGGGATAAAAAAGTAAAATAATAAAGAAAAAAGCAGCAAGTACTGTACAACGTAAATTGAGTTGCATAGAGACTAAAGAAGTAGAAACGGGTGACAAGATGAAATAAAATAAAACAATAATAAAACACCTTTTCTTTCTTATTATCATTCATTTCTTCTACAACAAAATAAATATTTATTTTAGCAATACTGTTTTAAAATTAAATAACTTTATCATGCAAATTCTAAAAAAAAAATTATTTTCACACCTATATACAGACTGTCCAACTTTTACCACTCAAACTCATAAATATATTAAAATATATTCATTTTTATCAGTACAAAGCTAAATTTTTTTTTTTATCGGAAAAAAATGCTTTACATTGTTGTTAATATTCCCTCGATAGAACTTTCATTATGATTTTTTTTAGACCGCGGTTTTATGCTTCTGTACTTGAATGAGAGAAAATGAAAAAAAAAAAAAAATTAAAAGTATTCTCTTGCTATGCATTTCACTCGGAATTATTAAAGCCATCAGTATTATTAATATACAATTCCACTAGTGTGTGCTGTATAGAGATTATAGTAATATTTCATCCAGTACAACAATGCTAAGTAATTATTAACCTGCAGAGCGGGTTCTTTGACTTTGATAATGTTTTTTTACTTTTTTTTAAAAATCCACATGTGCGCAGTACTCAGTACAGCGTACGGTGACTACCGTGCGGCCAAAGACTAGTGTAGTGTGTAAGCAAAGCTGTCCAACGTGTAGGCAGATGTCATTTAACAGCAGGGATATAAACCAGTAGTAACTGTCCGCTGGTGTACATCAACAGTAAAGAGTACAGAGAACAGAGTACTGAGTACTGTAAGTAGAGAGTAGAGTAGATAGTACTGAATGTAGCGTCTATATAGCTCGACAAGTAGAGTTGAGTACAAGTTGAGAGTATAAAGTCTAGTAGAGTGAACATGTTATGTCGCTGAATGCTACCGGCGACGAGCAAAGAGAAGCATCCTTTGCTGTACTATATTCAGCTGGTGATCCACTGGACGGGATGTATTTTTCAGCATTCCCTTGACACTAATAAAGATTCTAGTGATGGCGATGCTTCCACGTGCTGGTGAATATGCAGGGCTGATAGAAATATTCATTTCGTGTCTCACTTTCTCTACCGTCGATTTATCCTTGTATAGGAACTTATAATGGTGTGTCTAGTGCACGATTATATATGTACTTTATATTGTAAGTTATAACCATAATTGTTGCCTTAAGGTGAATGGACGAGAAAATAAAGTGGTTACATATATATTTATGGTCATCTGCTAAAAAGTATTCTATCAATGAGGGTCATTTTTTTTTATAGTTGATCTTGATAAATAATTATCAGATAAAGGTACTTTTTATAATTTTTACGCTGTAAAAAATTAGCGGAGTAAATGAGGAGCGGGTGACTTTATTTATTTAACCCATTCGGAGTGAAATTTACTCCTGAAAGGAGTTTATTTTAATATTCAAACTCCGAATTGAAATTAATGCAGATTGAAGTAAAATTCAAATCACTCAGCTGTATAAACAAACTTCCTATTAACTCCGTATGCAGATTTATTTTTTAAAATTTGGAACTCCGAATGACGGAATCAATTTGAACTGAAATAAAATCCGTACTCCCAATTTTTTACTGTGTTCTTTGACTTCAATTGAGATAATGCTTGACTCAGATTTAATGTGATGGTATTTTTAAAATTAAATATTAATTATTAGTGAACATATGAAGAATTGAAAAAATTTAAAGTCAAAATTTCCGGGACAAATGAAAAAAAGTTATAATTAGTCAAAATTTGTTCAAGTGAACTACAAATTTAATTACGACGTACTTTTAACTTTGGATTTTAACAATTTCCAATTTTACATTTTAAAAATATTTTTTTACATGGACTTTTTTGAAACCTAATTTCAATAATTATGACGTATTCGTTCGTACAAATAAAGTTGTAATTTAATTAAAAACTTTCATCGATAAATTGCGTCATGGATGCCCATCAGGAAGTGGGTGGGGATGTTAAATTTACTTTTGTCGATGTACAGAATTATTTAACAGTCGAGTCACGAAGTTTTGGGTGACGGTAAATTTTATATACCGATACTCTTGAATTTCTTTGACGAACTTGAAATACAGCTTTAATTTGTTAAATATTAATAGTCATATTATACTCAAAGTTGTCATAAAAATTAACATTTGATTATTAGTAGCTCATTTTTCATTGAATATCACCGAAAAAAAATTTAAATACATAAAAGATAAATAAAAATCCAGAAAAAATAACAGTAAAATAAAAGGTAAAATAATTTTTATTAAATATAATGAAAAATAATGATATTTAATATATCTGCCTTAACAAGCTGACAAAAATATAACCGTCTATTTATAAAAAGTAAAAGTTTTCAAAAATAAATTTTCCGTAGTTAATTGAAAATTAATAAAAACCGTCAAGATGTAAATTATTAATCAGACGCTTCCGTTCTAATGAACAAATCTCTCTTACAGTATATATTTGTCAGAGATACAAAATAATATACATATGTATATAAGAACATTTTGACAATGAATTAAAATGACAGATTGAGTGGCAGGTTTATATTTGTCTAAGCATACATATAACACTCATACAATGCTCTCAACTCCCTTCTATCTCTCTTTCTCTCTTCACCCATCCACCCTCTCTATCTTTTCTCTCAGCAAATGAATGAAAGCTAGATGAAATTTATAAGACTAGAGAAATTTCATTTCCTCTAAAGACTTGAATTCCCTGACTCAATTCACACCAACGAGATTTTCTCGCGATTTATTCATTAGACCACACACTCTACAACACATAGCACACATATGTACACACGTACACACACAATAGATATATGTCTATATAAACATATATAGTAACTATGAATTAGTTATTCTGAGAAATATAAAATTTCCACGAGCTATATTTGATTTTATGATGTTAATGAACGATATTGCTTAATGACCTGTGAGATTTTCTCGTCATTCTGAAGCCCGCCTCCTTCTTAACGAACATAAACTCACCGATACACACACACTGCTAAATATATGTATTAAATAAATGTTGGATTATGGGAATTTAAGTGGATGAGAGGATGAAAATAGATATACTTGTGTTTACATTTAACTACATACTCTCTATCATATATCTGAGTAGAGTCCGGACGGGTAGCAATATATGAAACGGAATGAGATTTAGCTTGGACCCAATCTCTTGCATTCATATACGCCCAACAGCTATATATTCAACTTCCTTTTATTTAACGTTGATCTTGTACTCGTTTTTAAATTTTTTTTCTCTCCTTTTGCTTTTTATTTTTTTACATCCGATGCAGTAACTCCCGTATGCTACTGAGTATCCTGGAGCAACCGAGATACAACTGGGAGAAGAGTAGTAGAGGCTGTTTACCCTACACGCGAAAGATAAACGTCCGCGGGCGGTCGTTTCACGATGAATTATCGTGACTCTTGTATCTCACCCTCGTATCAAGACACCAAGCAAATAAGTTTGCTACTCTAAGTCAAGATTACCCGGATACACGCCAGGAGACTTTTTCTGTTATTATTATTCATTGTTATTGCCAATAATACCTTATTTATATCATATATTATATATTATTCTTAATCACGAACACATATGACTAATGTCACACGGTTACATTTGCTACACTGTAAAAAATTTGTGGAGTGAACGCGGAGTGCTTGATTTTTTATTTATTTAATTTCCTCGGAGTGAATTTCTCTCCGAAGGGGAGGTTCGGAAAATATTAATTATAAAAAAAATTACTAATCCATAATGAGCTTAGGTCTCTGATATTTTGACATTTATATTGAGTACGGAAATAATTACGAGCTTCCTTTCCATATATTCGCGCGGAATGATTTTTAAAAATTATAACCAGCTGATAATGAAATTTTAACAAATATAATTCCACTGAGTCTCAAACTGTCGTATGGCTTACATTAACCATACCACGAGATAACATTTCATATTGTATCGAAATATAAAATATTCCTATAAAATCTATATCACTATAGCTATTCAATAATTTAATATTTTCACTATGTATTATATATATGAAATCATAATTTAATAAGTTACTAAAACATTTTATAAATTAAAAACATAATATTTTAAGTTTAATTATTAATATCTGAATGAATTATTTATTGAAATAATTATGTTTCTAATTAACAGCTGTGTCTATTAAATATAAATTTATTTAAGTATTAAAACTCCAGACCGGAGTGAATGCGAATTGAAATAAAATCCACGTCACTCCGAAACCACTCCACCCATGAAAAAATTCCTATTTACTCCATATACAGAGTGATTTTTTTTAAACCGTATTTACTCCCGATTTTTTGCAGTGTATAGATCTCCCGACATCATTATTTTGAACTGACTGTTATGAGAGCCATTGAAAATATTTTATTTGTCGATAATTACGTGTTCAAGCATTTTGAAATGTCAGGTAAACAAATGCGATTGTGCGTTTTTGTTTTTATTTTTAATTATTATCGATGGAGCTTTTTTAGTTTTATCGTTTTATCAAAAGGCAGGGAGTGTTCTTGAGCTTTCATTTGAATTAATTAAAAGTGGGTATCGAAAACATTCACTTTATTTAATTACACAGACGGAAATTTCATATTTTTTACTTTGGAATTGCAACACAAATACATGCATATATATGTTTTTATTTAACCGCTTTTTCAATATCATCAAAGAGATTTTTCAAACGTGGAAAAATAATTAAATGAATTTTAAAAATTGTTTATTTATTTTTTTTTTGGCGGGTTTTTGTTCTATTTGTTGTGGTTTATCTAGTTTTTTTGAAGGTAGATCAATTGGTTAAGCACGTCCATCTCTTTAAATGTTGTACACGGAGTAACCACGGTCCGGTGGAGTCTGATGAAATTTTCTACTCACACGAAAACAATTGACGCCCTCGCGAAAGTTTACTCTGACGTTAAATAATTTAAACGCCAGTGAAGCGTTTATTTTGTATATGTAAAACCTACGCGAATTGTATTTACGCATCGAACTTTTATTTTACCACTCTGTGTATTTATATATAATATGCATACTGTGTGCTCATATTTCCTATTATATTAATAATAAATTTTAGCTGCATAAATAAAATAAATGCAAACAATAAATAACAACTGAAATATATTAAGCGCGTTTGAGTGTGTGTTAAAATTTATAAAAGTACACACACACGTGCACGCACATATATAAGTATGTATATTCGAATGTTTTTTTATGCCCTGGCTTCCACTCTTTTGCCAAATGGAACACGAAAACAAATTTTACCCCAAATAAACACGTAACCGCATATTCACACGTCCTACGCAGCAGTGCTCTCGGGACGAGACGATAGAAATTCGATGAATGCCATTTTCCGTAAGCTCTTTTTCACTAACACAGTCATGGTGATGTAAAAATATTATATTCACTGGATGCTCGAAAATTTTTCATACTATAAGTGATATTATACTCAAACAAAAGTATTTTTTATTTTTTTTTTACATTGTTCGTTTCGAAACCATAGAATTACGATATACATGCTGGAATATTTTGTTTGTATATGCACTCAATTTAATTAAAATAATTAATTTTGTGGAAATAATTTGCATCATCATTACAGTGGTACATAATAACAACCTTACTATTGAATATAATTTTTTTCATCACTGAGTGCAAAAATTGACTTTACATTTATCTGTTCTCAACAAGAAATTTATGAGTGCCGCGTATTAAATTTTACAGTAAAATTAAGGTGCGTTAAGTTAATTATGTTTTAATTTTACTGTTAGAGGTGAGGAAATCAATTTTATTTGTTCGATATTTAAAAATTCTTTAATGGTTTCATTCAATCGAATTAATTTTTTTAATATCGCGATTGTTAAATTTTTTTTCAATTAACAAAGTATTTTCGTAGATTTCTAAGTCAAAAATTAAAATTTTTCAGTGAAATTTGCGTACACAGAACAAAGGATTTTTTTATGCAATAGATTTTTAGTCTCTCTAAAAAATTTTTTGAATTATGAATCAAAAACAAAAATTTTCTTAAGGAAGAAAAATATTTTTGTTACATGAAATTTTTTTCGTTCAAAAAAATATTTTCTTGTCCCAAAAAATTTTTTGTTTTTAATTCGTAATGCAAAAAATTTCTTGGGACAAATGAAAATTTTCTTGGGGTTTGTAGAAATTTTTTGGATTAGAAATTTTTTTTTTCCGTGTGATTGAACACATAATTTAATTAAAAATTCGCAATCAATCGTTTTGATTTTTTTTGTTCTCTTAAAAAAATTTTGACACAAGAATACATAAAAATTCATATGAAAATTGCCATTTAATTATTATCAGTATATTTTTATATTTATTTTATACCATGACTCCATAGAGATTGAGATATTTATATATTTTATTACAAAACAGGTAAAGAAAAAAAAATCATCTGTATTATTCATGAACCCTATTACGTAATGAACGAATTTTTTCCGGAAGTTTAACGATCATCTGAATAAATTATAAAAACATAAATTAAAAACCTAAACTAATAATTTATTACGAATACATTAATAGAAAAGAAAAAAGAAAAAGTAAGAAGTGATAAATAATTTCAAACATTTTTATGGACTTAATCACGCAGTAAAAATTTCGGTTTTAGACGCATAAACTCAAGGTGAATAATAATTTGTTTATCTAATAATAACTAATAATATTTCTAGTGCTCTATCTATCCTACATACCGAAGAATTTCCGTGAAAAAATTTTTTTATGACTCATTAATCTTTTATGAAAGCATTTTTTGTGAGATTCATGACATACCTAGATAAATCATTACATAAATCTCTCAGACAAAGCCTAACTTAATTTCAAATCCTCTTCCTTTCGGTATTCTAATGTAAGCTAGATGTATCTTAAATAAAATAAAACACTAAAACTTGTTATTCAGAAGATTAAACGATAACGCAGTTTGAATTTAACTTTACGAGGTTTCTCGAAAAAAGTTTAACACCATTATGACTCATTCCTAAATTATTAGAAATTTATTTATCTCCATATACAACTTTTTAAATTATTTATTGACTCACTTTATTTTGCTGACAAAGTCAACAGCTGAGTCTTAAAAAATAAATAAAGTGCACTGGTGATGTTAATTAATGTACGAAAAAAACTAAAAAATAGCAATCGGGAGATAAAAACGACAGAAGATAAAATAACGGAAATGATTGAATGACATGTCGGTATGAATATTGGAATAAATAACGAGTTTTGTCGGTAAATCGATAAAGGGGATATAATCAATGATTTTGATGGTTCATGATTACCAAAATGTTAAAG
Organism: Microplitis demolitor; assembly: GCF_026212275.2. Lineage (NCBI taxonomy): Eukaryota > Metazoa > Arthropoda > Insecta > Hymenoptera > Braconidae > Microplitis > Microplitis demolitor. The sequence continues at coordinate 5,429,786 of NC_068547.1, read as the reverse complement.
ATTACGTCCGTCCATCATCGATATAAAACCCAGATGAGTGACACTGAGCAGGATTTCATTGGTTGTTATCGAGCCCCATCACTCCATACTTATACTACACTACTCATGAGTCATCGATTATATGCGGATCTGTAGTAATTTCTTATTCTTAATGTTTAAAAGACGATCGGTGTCAAGTTTTAAGTATCACCACAAAACGATCAGCCAGTCTAACCGGTCGCATCACCCATCCTTTCATCATTCATCTCTTTTTACTCTCTCGTAATACCTTGCAGACCTCTCTCTTCTACTCACTATTTTCTGTCTGCCTGTCTGCGACCCTCGGTCCAAGTGTATGTGTGTTTATAAACCGAGAAGAAGAATTTCGATTACGAAATCGTTCGGTCCATTATATATATGTATATATATAGAGCCAGTTTTAAGAGACTCGAGTGGAATGAAAAATGATAATATTTTTGGCAAAGTATCTCGGCAAGTTTGTGTAAATACAAACCGATGAATTCCTTAAGATAAAATTGAATTTATCGAAAAAGTGGACAAGTCGATTGAGACATCTGATGGTTTAATGAGCCCACTTGGGCTAGTATTATGTGACATTTATTTATTTAAAAGGGAGTTTGGGTTAAATATATGCAGACCTCCCTCGGATTTTCTGACCACTGAATTTATAATTTTGATAATTAAAGCGGGGTTTTTTTTTTTTTAATTTTTTAAATAATATAAACAAATTTTTTATTTCTCAATAAAAATAAATCCATCAATCACAGAGAGTTTTAAAAAATGTCTGACTTAATTGGATGTAAATCGAGCCAAGAAGACTAATTAACGTCGATCAATCTTTAGCAGATGTCTTCAGCAATAAATTTTTTTTCTTTCTCAAATATTATCATAAAAATTAGTCATCTAATTTATGCTGGGAAATTAATATAATTTTTTTTCTTTTTTTTTTTATGTAAAAAAAGGCAGAGGAGTTTAAATGTAAAGAAACGTCGAGATTTAAATAATCTCGATCTCGCAGTACGAGGAATATAATTTCATTTAAAATATAATTCTTATCTCACTCAGACATTTATGCCATGCTATAATACAGATCAAGCTCCTGCATTATCAGAGAGTCTTGTGGTTAAAAACCCAGTGTACAGTGGATGATTTCCAGGAGGACGAAAATACTAGAAGCCAGCGGGCAAAACATGCTCGGACTGAGATAAGTATGCATGCATCTCGATCGTCTCGGTTCGGTGCGCGAAAGACCGAGAGCAAAAGAACCAACCGAGAACGAGCTTAGGACAAGAAGAAATACAAGAACACAAACAAGAACAACAAGATGAAGTTTAAGGAAAAGGAAAAGGAAAAGGAGTTGAAAATAAGAGAAAGAAACGGACACAAGAGGACAGCAAATGCGGTACAAGTACAAGCGTAAGGCAAATAGAGTAAAGGAGAAAGGTAAAGAGAGAAAGAGAAGGGCGCGTCTGAGCGCAATGAACTTGGGCGGACTTATTGGCTCGTCGGTTCTCTCCATCTTCCTGTACTACTTCAACTTGTTTTTGTCCCACTCATTCCGTTCTCTTTGCCCGTGGCTCATGACTTGGGCCTCAGGCTCAAGGCTCGGGCCTCAAGGTTACCTAACATAAGCCAACCCCACCTCTCGGCCTCGCTTTATAACTTTCCAAGCTCTTACTTCATACATATAAATATATATACACATTAGATCCACACATGCGCCATCAGGATGATCGTGTTGGTGGTGATCGTAATTTTTTAGTCGTACTGCTCGTCTTGTTTTGCCACCGCATTGCCATTCTGTTCTTTCATTTATTTGCCTGCTAGCAAATCCGAGTAGCTCGATGCAATACCAAGAGACGATGAAGGCGACGATGCCAGCGGAAACCCGGCCCGGGGAAAGGGGGTCCTGGAGCGATAGATCGATCGCTAACATATCTTGCTGCGTTCGGCCGGATCGGTTCCGCTCGGACGGTACCAATCGATGGTACGCGGATCGAATCGAGTGTGGCCACCTTTGCGTCGATCGATGCCAGACATTTTTTTTAACTTTGTTTTATTTCTTATCCATGTTTCACTTACTTTTATTTTATTATTCTTTTCACGTTTGCTGGCTCTTATTCCGTACCGTTATATCCCGTGTGGATGATTGTACTGACGAGGCTGATGATGATGATGATGTCGATAACACACGGAATATTGTAACGTGAGAATATTCTTAGTTATTATAAGTGTTACAGTGTGTGCGCTGAAATGAATTTAAGTCAATTATAATTTATAACTGATATTTATCCCAGAAACGACGGATATCTGAGGATAGTAGTTGATTTCACAATTTTTGTTGTTGTATCAATATACATATATACAGAGAGAGAGAGAGAGAGAGAGAGAGAGAGAGAGAGCAATGTATGGAACAAGAAGCACAAGTAGCGCGTGCGGGTGTAGCACGCGCTTACTTGGACTCAACTCTGTGTTCTTCACTTGGGAGTAGCGTTCATCAGTTACTTACACTCACTATACTGACTATATATAGGTGTATCACAATCTTCTTACTCATACTCACTCAGTATAAGTTAATGTTGGCTTTGTCTTGATCATTGTTCTGCGCTGCTCGGTCTTGGCTCATAAATAGTGGTGTCGTGCAGTCGAACCACCCGGCGGCCGGTCGTTGGTTAGGCAAGGTCGGCAACAACACAACTCCCTCTGTATACTATATTACGTTAGTGGTAGGTTATATATATATATATATATATATATATATATATATATATATATATATATATATATATATATACGTAGCGCAACGCGAGAGAACAGCCTGCATGAACGGGGTGATGAAGATCGCGGTGGTTTTCATTACGAGTACACTGGAGAGCGATCCACCCTCGTAAGCACTGTTGCCTGGAGGTTCTCAACTACCTTCCGTCCACTCGACTCAAAAAATAAAGCAAAACAAAACAAAACAACAGTATACACAGCATAGGCTATCTGAAACTCGTATTGTTAATTTTTTCGTGTTTCTATTCGTTTGAAAAATTAGCGCGCTATATATGTATGTACATATACATGTATATATATGTGTATGACAATGCCCAAAAAGTTGATTGGAATTCTCCGGTTGGTGATTCATCCAATCATGCTGGGGTTTTTTTAAATTTTATTTCCAGTCACTCGGAAATTTGTGTTTGCCGTAAAAGCAGAGCTCAAAATATCATCGCGTGACCTACGTGCAAATACTATAGAAGTCGCGACTCTAAAAACAGATCAATATAATAGTGAGTGAGGCTCGTGTCAAACGAATCGTGTGTACCATCAGATTTTGTTCCCGGATTTTTTTTACGCTGTACATTACTATGTGTCCATATACTAGAGTTTGCCGGAGGGCACACCAACTTTGTTTCCTTTTTTCTTTCTTTTTTTTCATTCACTTTTCTAGATTAGACTGTCTCTTTCCGGCTTCCGGTAAACTGTCACAGGTTTCCGATACAGATAGTTTTCTCTATACTCAATACCATTATCTAACGTAGAGCTTGTTACAATCAACTGCCGAGAAAACCCATTCTTCGACTATTGGATTTTACTTTGGGTTAATTGGAGCTTGATAGAAACAACAGCGTTTCGCTGCCATGTATTATTTCCGAGACAACTTTTCTCTGTCTAATGTAATTAATCAATGAAAGCTTTTCCCTGTACAAAATAGCAGCGTAGTATTACTCTGCCATTTAATTACTTGTAATTTTTAATGCATTGTAAATTAAATTTTAAAATTCACACCTCGGACCTGGGGTGTGCATGCAAATGGTCAATTATTTTTCTAATAAATCATAAGTGTCACACGTGCATATGCAATAGTCTTCATGTTTATGTTCATAACAATTTATTAAGTCTTTTAAGAAGTATTTACTTCTCAGTAAACTTGACATTTACAATAAAAAAGTGTCTTTTGATTTCCAGCTTTGAATTTACCGTTTTATAAGCAGATGAGAATGACTCTTTTCTCAACAACTTGTATAATATTTAACGACAAAAATCCCGCTAAGTCACGGTAACGCTAAAACACGTACATAATACTAATAAAAGTTTGCTGCAAGCTGTAAGCAGGACGTATACGATACACACCACCAGCAAGAGAGCACGATATCACCTCTCGTAGTATTACTACACGGCGTGAAACAATGTCTTGAGGCTCGTGTTCTCCGCCCTCCATTGTTTTCACATTAAACCCAAGAGACCATCCCCCCTTTGGGTGGAAGTAAATCTCTTTTCATTTCTTCCCTGTCGCCTCGCCAGCTCACTCAGATGTCAGATCATCTTAACCTTTTCTTCTTTATAACTTCCTCGCGATGAACCGCTTCCTCGTTGCATCCTCTCTCATGATTACAATGTAATTATATTTTTCTCGCTCAACAATTTAATGGGACTTTCAGTTGATTGTTTTATACATCACCAACTACATTATATTTATACATATATATATACAGCACACCTCTTCTCTTAGCAATAAAAGTCATCAGAAAATTTGCAATGCAAATTATTCATTTTTTATTTCATTTAATACTTTATTTTATTTTATTTTTTTTATCCTCCTTCATACTCTGGTACTTTTAAGATAATTATGTTTTTAAATTGGGTATATACTTAATTCAACAACTTTTTTAAATTCATTTTTTAATTATTTTTAAAATATAACATTTTATAAAGCAAAAAAAAATTAACCAATTTTATTAATTTAACTTTAACCATTTCTCGTGTATTGCATTCGAAAATGGTGATTTCATAACTAAATGTAAGTATAAATATATATGTATATATATGAATAATGTAATATATAATGTATATATAAGATAAAAAAAATTTAGCAGCTGGCGACAGTAGATTATTAAAGCAAGTAACTTTGCTCGCATCTGTATGCTTGAGTTGGCCGGGTAGTGCCGTTGTTGCTCTTGCTGCTGCTGGCGTTGATGCCTCTGTTACACGAGCAGGGTAGCCCAAGAAATTCGTTAATGAGTGTATATAAGTAGCGAGAGGGAAGAAACGGTTTCTGATTATCGGGGCCGACGAAAGTGAAGTTTAATTTCAGTGATCCCTGTGTGAGAGCTGCACACAAAGACCTACACCCAAAGGATACCTTCCTACCAAGGATGTGTTGTGTATCTGTGTGGTAGGTATAAGAAGTCATGATGAAGGTATAGGATTATATTGAGAGGGGGTGAGATGGACAAAATTGCAAGGCCATCTTCCAAGGGCCATTATTTTCAAATCTACAAAATTACGGGCATCCTACTGCTTTTGACGATGAGCATTCCGAATATATATTGTGATGATCAACTTCTGTCCTTTCGGCTTTAGCTTTAACTATACGTTTTATGCTTTATCCTAAAAAGCGTATACTCTTGTTTTCTAGGGTTCAGAGGACGTTCTTTTAATTTCGTAATTGCCGGACGTTTTTCAAGCCCACGTCGGCTTTGGCTGACAAAAGCGAATACAGTTGCTATCTCTAGGGATATATACTGCACACTATACCCGACATGCTATACAAATAAATATATATATATATATATTTTTCTCCAGTGTAGCATCACTGTCTCTTTTTGCCTCTCGTCAACCGTCGCCTTTCCGGTCGTTGGATCGCGCGCCAAAATAGTGGGTGTGGTCATTGTGGAAAGCAATTACAGGATGTTGAATTTTATCTTTTTTTATTTTTTCATTTCTCCGATACTCGGAAAAAATTACTCATGCAGATCCAAATGAAATGGTTGGATATATTTTTTTTACGTGTTCAGTGAATGAAAAAACCGCATGTTATATATATGAATTGAGAAAGAAAATAAAAATAAAAAGAAAAAAAAAAAGGTTGTAGGTAACCGTGGGTATATTCGGTCCTCTACAGACTTAGACTGTGTGCAGAAGTCGATCCTTTAAATTGCGATTCACCTACTAATCAAAATTTATTTTATAGCTGTGTATGTATAGCGAAACCTTAAATTATTTCAGCGTTTCCATATAATAACATTGTCTGGTATGCACCCCCTTTGTTTAAGTCACTATAATTTTGTCATTACCCATCTACCAACAACGTGTCTTTATTCATTTTAAATTTTTATTATTATCTGTTTTAAGTGGACCTGCCTATACTACCCTTCTCTCGTTCTCGCTCGCTCTCACTATTTAAATGAGCTTTTAATTTCGTATAACGCCGGATATATTTTATTTAACGAGCACAAATTTTCAAGAGCCAAACCCTCAAACTATGAATAACATTAAGCCAAAATTTCTGGTCTCTGATCTGTAAGTACTGCTTTCATTCAATACCATTATTATATATATATTTAAAAAAAAAAGTGCTCTGGCTTGTCGTTTATATTTTCATTTAATATTGCATCCAATTTCATTATTAAAATGATAATTAATTTTTTATGAATATTTTATAACGTTCGCAAAGTAAAAGTTTCGAGCGTTAATTAAATAGAGTAAGGCCGGGCAAAATGAATTACTGCGAACAAAATGGGAAACCCGAAAAATTTTTTTCACAATATTTCTAAATTATAGTTTAATATATTTTTAATTATTTCTAAGCATTTTTTAATATCAGGCTCTTAATTTTTTTAATAATATTTTTTATCAAAGAATTTTTTGACATTTTAATTTTACAGATAGTTATATATTGTATAAATTTTATTAAAAAATTTTTTTTTCCACCCCATTTTTCCCGAAAATTAAAAATTAATCTTGTGTTGTTTAAATAAAAGTAAAGAGTGAACCTGAGAACGTAAATTTAAAGTTTTTCCATCTTTGTGTGTCTATTTATGGGTCATAGGAATAGGAACATATATCGTTTTATAAAACCATAAAAAGTCACTTTGGGAGACAAGTAAAATTTTCACCTCTTTGTATGTTCAAGATATTGTCTTAGAAATACATACGTCATATTCGGATCATCCGAGGTCACTTTGAAGAACAAAAAAAATTTTCTACCCTTGTATAATCTTCTTTAGTAGGTTTTATTTACATTATATTCGTGAGACGAAGTTACATTTTGGGTACTACAAAAACTTTGAGCCTCCATTTCGAATTTTCAAAACCTTGAAAACGTTCAATTTACGTCTAATGTTTCGACTCGGGAAAGATTTAAAGGAATTATAATAAAAAAATAAAATTTTTTTGTAGCGCCTTCATCGTGCCCGGCCTTCATATTTTAAATATAGTAGCATTATTTACAAAGAACAATCAGGTACAAAAGATTGTGTGCCTCAAAGGTATTAAGTTTATATAATGCTCAATACTTAGGCTGATAGATAATGATAGGATCACGCGAAAATAAGTTTACAACTGTTTAAAGTTTCGTGGGTTACTCTATCTAAAAGTAAGAGGTTCGAGTAGAGGTAGAGGTACGGGGTTTCTGATTATCAGCACGACAGGGTCTTCTCCGTACTGTATAGTAGTGATCAATGGATATAACTCGATCCGATCTATCTGGTGTTCAAGTAAGAGTAAAGTTCTCGTGAGAGCTCTGATGCATTATCCAAGGATATCCTTCAAATTTCATCCTTATTTTTATTTTTAATATTTTTTTTTCTTGTTTCTTCTTCGGGTGCAACGAAACCGTAGTTCTGCGCAAGATGATCGGATTGGTAAGGTGTTTCTCAACAAAATGAAAATACATGAAATGAAATATATAAAAAAGTATGAGTGGACTATATAGCAGAGAAAAAATTCGAGGTATTGGTTGAAAAATATTAACATAAAAAATAAATCGAGATAGTAGAGGCAGTGGCACTTTGCGATCGAAATCCTTTTCATTTTTCTTCGTATACTCGAGGATCAATCGTAAATAAACGTCCACTGGATATCTAGCAGACTAGATGGCAGAAAATAAATAAAACAAAAAATAACCTACACACTGGCTCACTGGGGAAAAGGATAAGATGGACTGAATGAGGTGAACCATCCTCTGTCGTCCACCTTTTTACCACCCACCAAGAGTGCAATCGAACTTAGTGAAAAGAAAAATGTGGCTTCTTTCGTTCTCGACTAGTTTTCCTTCGGTTCCTCGGCTTCTTGCTTCAATACTTCAGATAGATAGCTGCAAAGATAGATAGATAGATAAATAGGTGAGCAGATAAGTAAGAAGAATACCGAAAATAAACCATGTCTCAAGTCGAGGGTCTCATAAAAAATCACTAATAAATTATGCTTCGAATATAACTTTGTAATTTTTCAACTTCTCGCTATAAAAATTTTAAATTTAAAAAAAAATAAAAATTATTTATTTCGATCTGACTTTTAGGTTTCAAGTTTTAAACATCAGCCTTTTAATGCTTGTAAAATTAGTTTTCAGACTTAATTAGATTTTTAAATCGATCAGTTAATTTTTTTTTTCAAAGTTAATACCAAAAATATGAAACAAATTTTTTTTTCTTCATATTTTTGACGCATAAACTACGGACTGAACTAATTTGTCCTGAAATTTGTTCAGATCTAACTCTCAAGTCCTTTCGTTTGCTAAAAAAAAAAAATGTTTGAATCAGTTGCTTAGTTTGACAAATTTTGTCTAAAAAAAAATAAATTTTTTGATTGAATTTAATGTTTTTGGCTCAGTAACAAAAAAAATTTTGGGATTATTAATTTTCCAGATATTTTTATTTAAATTCAGGACGACGTGTAAATTATTTTTATCATACAATTTTATTCTAAAGATAACCTGCCATTCAAAATGGTAATTAAATACGATTGCAAAAATAAATTGAATTATTAAATTAGCTATTTTATTTGACCTCCTCTGATAACTTTTGTATCAAATTTATATTTATAAACAGTATTTATAAATTAAATAAAATAGTAATTATTGGGTCGCTTATAGCAGAGGTAGGAGTTGGATGGCAGTTTAAAAGACGTGAATAATTTAGATAATTGAAGCTCTGCGGATTCGATGTCGTGAGAGGTAACGATGGAGACAAAAAAAGATTAGCTTGATATTTTTGCACGACATCAGGATAAATGCTTATCCCACAAGTTGGTAATCCAGTGGAACATAAGACGGTGTGTAATAGGAATCCCAAGTCTAACTGTAATTATAGGGATCATTTAATAGACCTTATATCCCGAGACTATATCTTATAGCTCGGTCCCATTCTCGTGCTGTCTCTTCGTCGAAACTCGTACGAGTTATCACCCTTACGCAGAAATCCTTGCCAAACTATAATACATAGTACTTTTTAGTAAGCGAACATCTTTCTACGTATTTAATATATTAATATTTATTATATATAATACTAAAACCCAAAAATATATATGCCACATTATTTTTCATACGGCACAGGTCGGTGAGAGTTTTTAAATTTCAATAATAACATTATAAACGCCGGCCTGTTAAATTATATGTAGAAGAATAATTTAAAGGTCTTAAACTCTGTCATTTATTTTTTTATACATTTAAGTTATTAATATAAATACCTAGTAATTTTTTGAGTAATTTATATGGAATTATAATAGAGATAAAGTTGAAAAATATTTGATTCGATTTTTAAAAAATTTCGATAAAATTTCTGGGTCGAAAATTTTTGACCTTCGATAACTATGAATTAAATTCGATAAAAAAAAAATTTTACTTTAGCTTTCTCTGGAAAATAAAATTTTTAAGAACAAAACAAACTCATAAATTTAAAAAAATGATCAATTTGTTACAGCGAAAAAATTCAAAGGTAATAAAAAGAAATATATAAGACGAATAGGTTGATTCCTGTTATTCTTGTCTCGTGTTGAGCTGCTATTGACCATAATCCTCTCATCGGACATATATTCACGTTCTGCCATTTCTCTTTTTTTTTTCACATACATGTATGTAAGTATATAGACATATATACTTATTTATATTTATACATACATGTACACCGATAACACTAAATGCGATATGTTTCAATACGCGGATCGTATATTTTTCGATACAAAGTCCTCGACTCGCTCCAATTCCGATCGTGACGGGAAAACTTTAAAGAAATTGACCATTTCAAAAAAATACCGACGACTCGGCAAAAGAGATGCTCACTGCATTTTCTTCTCTTGAATATAAGCGCTCAATATATCGAAATACAGAGATCTATACTGGATATCTCGTTCAAGTCCTCTCTGGTAGCTGCCTCTGCACCAGCTTTAGCTACCAAGCTACTACATATATATGTGTATATACAACTTCTCCTATTTCCAGCTAATGATTTTCTTCCATCTAAATAAATATATACATATATATATATATATATATATATATACATAGAAAATACGTCCTTCTGCTTATAGGTTTTTCGATGTAACACACTAGTATATAGAGCTTGCGTACGAAGGGAGATCTTGTTGCGACAGTCCCGTTAGAATTTGAATAGAATTTCAAGAAAAGCAATTTTCGGTTTTATCATTGTGTCGACAGTATATATACTTTTTCGATGAGGGGTTAGCGCAGGTGCACAAGACTCTCTTCATTTTGTATACTGTCGTAAGTTGATTCGAAGTGACTGCGTCTGCCTGTCGTTCTGATGATTGGTTATTAAAATAAACTAAAAGAAGCCTTTTCCAGATTAAATAAATGATGGAAAAAATAATCGATTCTCTTGTCAAGATTTAACGAGCCACATTTTCAATGCAATCATCCCGAAACTTTCTACTCAAAAACTTACTGAAAATAAATTAAATTTCTTTTTTCTTTTATTAATTTTAAATAAATAATTTATTTAAATTATCGAGGATCAAAAATGCCGAATATAATTGAGTTATAAAAATATATAAATTTTAATCGAGTAATTTTCGAAAATTTTTTATGAAGAATTTATATATATATATATATATATTAGTCAATTTTATGGTACCTGAATACGCGAAATATTTGCCTTGGTCTTTAAATGTTTCTGGTGTACAGTGGCATGTGTAAAATTCTATACCGAACTCTCTCTTCTATATATGTATATATATATATATACACGTGGAAAGACCAATGCCAATATTTACTTTGGTTGGTCCATAACGCGTAATGGATCGTAAAGCCAGACGCGCTCATCGTGTAACACGATACACGTTTGCCGTCCATATCCAAATATTCTCTCTCTCTCTCTCTCTCTCTAAAACTAAACGAGAAAATGGGATGTATATCAAAGAGTTAGACGCTTTTGAGGACATAGCCGAGAATATGTCCCTGCTATTAAAGCTGCTGATGTTGATAATACTGAAACGCTAAATTGACAGAAATACTTAACTTTCATTTCTATGCAGAGTGCTCTCAATACCCGTAAACACAAACATGAAGACACTGACAACACGTCATGCTGTACACTATCTCGTTAATTAAATATTTATCTCATATAATTACTAGAGCTAAAAATAAATCTGGAGTTTATAAAATTATTCGCTAATTTGACATCTGAGTTTTAAAAACTGGGCTGAAAAAAATACACCCATACATATTTAAAATAGTTTTGTGCTCCATATTCCCAAAACTTTATCCTACATGTGTTCCACATAGTTACATCAGTATGGAGTGGATAAACTTTAACCGTATAAAATATTCACAAGTTAGTTATTCCACTTTCCCAAAGTGCAAGTCCAAAGTGTGGTACATCAGTTTTTAAGTAATAGAGGAAACTCGGAGTTTCTGACGATGACGATATCTATCTATAGCGTACCATCGAGCTTTGTGTCGGTATTAATAGCCAGTCTAGGAAGTTACTGATATGGTACATGCTCAAGACTTAAACTCGATGCTAGATGAACCCAATGACCAAACTATATACATATATTTTCAGCAAATATCCATACATATACTTTAGCAAGGAAACTAATTTAGCAGGTCGATAGTAACTCGCAGTTGCAGGTTATACCGCACTTGTAGGTGGTGCCCCCTTATTCATCATATTCTCTATTATCTTTCTATTCAGAGTGAAAAGGCTCAGTGTAAAACGATATCTCTAGTGTATGTTCACCACTACAGTGATTTTAGTATAATAAACCTTCAACGCGTTGAGTTATTAATAGGGCTCTGCGTTGAATTTCGAATATTTGGTTGAAATTATTCGAAGCGTTTCACTTGGAATAATATTTTGAGTATGTGCTCACGTCCAGTTATCATGTATCGCATGTAATATATAGTATATAAGAATCAGATAAATGAGAGTGAACATATTTATATGGAGATAAAAGCGAGGTACACATCAGAGCATTCATATAATAGAAGGACGAGAAAATGGGCAGTGTGGAGTGCGAGAAGTTAGAATGGTGTCTACACCCTCGGCGAGTTAGCGTTCACCCACACACAAACGAGATTATGGCGGTAGCGGCAAAACCGCTAATGTGTTTATATAGTGGTGATGCGAAAAGGGTTGGGTTTGTATATGTATATAGATATTTATATAATGTACAAGTCAAAAGACTGAGTGAGTGAGTGAATAGGATGATAAAGAGAAAAGAGGAAAGGAACATGCGGTCATGATATGAATACTCAGCAGGTAAGACTATGACGGAAACAATTTAATAATTCTTCTCTCTTAAAAGTTTGTTGTTTTTACTGTAAGTTGTTTATTTAGACAAACCGTGGGCGCGCTTATATCATCTCAGACTTTAACTTTGTCGGCACTACCGCGATCCGACTAATTAATGAACCATCACTCCGGACAATTAGCAATCATAGTTAAAGCAACTTTTTGTGACATGAAAAACCCATTTGTTTAATACGCAAACACCCACATTTAACTCTTTTTTTTTTTTTTTTTTTTTTTTTTTTTTGAAAGCCGAGTAATAAACACTGAAACTGTTTTCGTCTATTGTCAGTATACTTTTATACTTTTATTAGGCTTCTTTTTTTTAGTTATATCCATTTCAACGCTTTCAATAGTTACACTTATTTAATGCATTAGCATCTCGGATAATCATCACTGTACACGCTACGCATTTTTTCTTGGTCTGTGTGTGTATATGTAGATGTTTGTGTGCATGTGGGTGTGTGTGTGAGTTGTATGTTTACTTTTTTTAGTTTTTTATTTTTATCTTACGTTCTTTCACAGCTGTTTCATCCACATCAGCTTATTCGCAGTTACACCCTCTCAAGGGATAACATCAAGCACTCAGTAAAATTGACAAGTTGCCGTGGAAAGAGTGTACGCTAATACCTCCCTTAGTTTTCTTACATAAAAGACCGTGAAATAATAACCAAGAAAATTTAAATGCACGTAATACAGTTTTGAAAAAAATCTTTTCATTTTTTTTTTTTTTTTTTTTTTTGTAAAAAATAATCTCCACATTAGCTTTTTTATACTGATAAGCTTTCGTTTCTGTTTCATATAATTTCTTATCGTATTCAAAAGATGTCTCTTTAAAAAATTTTCCTTCACAATATTACGGAAAATTTAATTTTTTCCAAAGCAAGAAAATTAAAAATAATTATTTACTTCCGGATCCTTTATTTTCTTTCATCGATCCGCCAACTGTCGGAGAAAATCTTAAGAAAAATAATTCAGACCGACAGTAGGTGGAGCGGAAGTAAATAATTATAGACAGAAAAATAAGTTTTGGCATGATGATGTATTTAAAAAACAAATAGTATATTTTTCAGCGGCTTTATTATATTTATCATGAGTATTATTATTAGTTTTAGATCGAGTATACTTGGCCCATTTTCCATTTTTGATAAAATTATCATTATTACTATTTATTGTATATTTTCTTTGATGTTATATTTTATTGTATGGCTCGAGAATGATACAATAAAAATATATATTCGTTAGATAAAAAATATTATTTTTGTTATTTACTTTCCACATAACAATCACCGCTAGTACAATATCATTTCTATTTTGTTATTATTATACTATCGCAAATTCTATTCTTGCAGTAATGATCATGTACTTCTTACGGTCGTTTGTCATTGAAGTGGTTGACAATAATACTTGTGAGCTTTTCAAGTCTTTCTTTTCGAATTTTTGCAATTCTATCTGACCTACTTTTACTTGATTCCATGATCTCCTTATATATATGTATATATATATATTTTTTTTTTAATATTTTTTTTCAAATTTTCTTTTATCCGATCACACTCTGGCACACTCGCTCGCTCTATCGTAAACTCATCGTTTTTGTTCCAGATGTTCAGGAAATAATACCGACGTTCAATGAGTTTTCTTCATCCTTCAATAGAAAATACACGATTGTTCTGATAAGATCACTAACACACCTACGAAAATTCTTTTCGAACTCATTTCTCCTTCAATCACACTGGTTTTATCGCTTTTTCCCAAATTATGCCTTCTAGTATTATATATAATATATATACACACATGTATGTACAATAGTACTGGGTAGTGAATTCCGATCCACTTTGCCACCAATAAAAGAAGATAATAATTGAGTCTTTGATGTGATTGAGAAAAAATATAATTTTATAAAATTATAGCTTTTATATGTTAACCTACTTTATAAAAAAAGTTAAGAGGACCCGGTGTTCAAGTGCCCAGGAATTTAAAGAGTTTTAGGATTATTTTTTTGAATTAAAACAATGAACAATGTAATTCAAACTTTGTAGACATATATTATATCATTTAAAAAGTATACAAAAATATTATCATTAGAAACAATTAAAATTTTCAAGTAGTTAAAAAATGGCGCTGAAGTTGCTCTCCTCGAAAAAATGGACCGGGGTAGTGGTCAAGTTTTGGCTTTTTCGCTTATCTGTAAACAAAAAATGAAAGAAATTTTCTGATTAGTATGAGTGTAGGTATCGCAGGAACAATTAACAGGAAATTTTATATATATATACACTGAAAAAAATTGAGAGTGGAATCTGAGTAATTTCAGATTGTATTTCAATCCGAATTCAATCTGGAACCCAGAGTTTCGTAGTTAAAAAAAATCAATCTGCAAGTGGAGTCTGCATTCACTCTGATTCAGAGTTTTACTATTAAAACAAACTTCTTTTGGGGTGAATTTGACTCTGGACCGGATTTTCAATATAAAATTAAACTCCCTTTCGAAGTAAATTTTACTCCGAGCGGATGAGAAAGTAAAAGAGGTGATTTTCGAATGAACCGTTTTCATAGATAAAGACCCAAATCATTAGATAAAATATTTCATTCAATGCGTAAAGTTATTATTTATCGAATGAAATGCTTCTCGTTCGAAAATTTCAGTTTATATCTCAGAACAGTTTGTTGAAATTTGCATTTGCTAATGTAAGTGCAACAAAGACAGCTCCATTTGCTCATATGTGTGTGAAAAAGAGAATACACGGAAAGAAAATTCTAGCAAAATTTACGATGTTAACATCGTAATCGTGGAGTAGACTTTCATTGGCGTCAATTTTTAAATGTCTTATTTCAAAATTTACTATAGTCTTTGTTAAAATTACGATGGTGATTGTATTCTTTACTATTTAACATCGTAATTTTAACAAAGACTATATAGTAAATTTTGAAATGACATTTGAAAATTGACGCAAATGAAAGTCTAGTCCACGATTACGATGTTAACATCGTAAATTTTGCTAGAATTTTCTTTCCGTAGATGGTATATTCTCTTAAATAAACATCTTTTAAACTTTGTCATCATCTTTTTAAATTTATTTTAAAAATCACAATTAATATAAATCAATAAATAACATACTAATATATATGTGTGTGAGAGTCGAGTTAAAAATAAGTGCCAGTAAAAAATAAAAATTTTAATCTCAAAAGATCACCTGAATACAAAACTTTAAAAACTCAATTAACTTTTTATAGCAAAAAAAAAAAAATAATAAAATAAAAATAATTTTATACATAATTTTTTATTGCCAAGTAACTTTTATATTTTTTGATAAATTTAAATATTAAACTTCTCAAAATGTTACGGTTTATTTAACTTACAAACTTCAAGAGGTCAAACGGAAGTAATAAGTAATTTTGATTATACAGTAGAAACTAGAGCAAAAAGCCACTCAATAAAATTACATATTTCGCAATACTTTCAGTAATTGTTTTACTTTATCATTCACTAAATCAACTACGAGAATTTTAAACAACACTTCCAAACAATAATACAATCTTATTATTACTAATCATCAACTATTATCTTTAATCAATAATCAAAACTATCAACTCGTTAAATTTGTCTGTCTATAAAAAAGCCTTAAAAAAATAAAAATGGAAGAAAAAAAACCGCCAATGGTTCACAAAGTGGGTGCACTGATAGACCTCCGAGTTATACGCTTGTCGACAAACTGGTAAGTGTAAAAAGTGTGTAGCGTTGTGTCATGCAGGTATCGGATTCTCTATTCACAGGATCCGAATATATCCGTGGGATTGGGAAAATAACACCAGTAGGAAAAGTACACATTTAAAGTCCGCGTCTATACAAATACAAGTCCTCCGAGACTGCCGATAGAATCAGTAGATCGTCGCCAGGGTTTCGATTCATTCACGTTGGTTTAATTAATTTAATTGTTAAAGGATACATTGAATCGCGTTTGTACAATTTCTGTTTCAGTATCCAGTAGACAGTAATATAAGCATAAGTATTTACGTACATATGTTTGAATATCTTTAAGTATACTCGAGGGTATTTCTTGGATACATCAACACAAACGACTAACAGCAGTAATTTACATCAGTATATGTTGAGTAGAGCAAATCGATCTTGCAGATACATACTCCTACTCTTACTTAAACTCTATCTAACTCCGACTCGACTTAAACTCCTACTACTCGTACTTATATCTATAGATGTTATACACTATCTCTATCCGGTGTAGTAATGCGTCGACATCTCGATCGATGGCGGTTTCCTTCTGGTTTATGCGTGTGTATCAAGACGATACGAGCTAGGAGAATATGAGGGAGTAGTAAACTCACACATGGATCAGTGTGTGTATGGGTGTGGGTGTGTGTATGTGGATGCCTCGACCCGTATCACAGGTCTTGACTGTCCATACGGGATGTCGTTGCTGGAAGAGTGAAGGGTAGATACTACACGGTGGATGAGAGCAACCGAGTCCATACGTTATTCAGCAGCAAGCCGGAAGCCTTGGGGATCCTGAAACGAGTTGCAATCAATTTCAGCCTTCGGTCTCGTATTTAATTCTTAAATAAAATAATAAAACTCTAAGCTACATTATATGGCTACGGTAGATTCTACTTGAGCACTTGAATTCTATATTTATTTTTATTAAATATTTACTTTATAACTCCGTTTTTTTTTTTTTTTTTTTTTTTTTCAATTTTATTGAGGACAAATTTATTACGTGAGGTATTGATTGGAAACTTTTATTTGTTTTACTTTATTTTGAGACTTGAAATTTAAGTGACTTTTAATCCAAGGATTATTTTTTTTTAAGTCTTCAAAGCTACAAAAATATTAGGCTTAATTAAAAATAAAAAAAATGTCCGTCTGTAATTATAATGCAGCAAAAATGTTTTTCGACATTAACATAAATTTATATTTTTCATGTTCTGGCAAAGCAATTATTTTTGTTAACTTAATAAGCCGTTTAAAGTCGTTATAAACGAAAAAAAAAAAGAAAGAAAGTATGAAATAAAGTTGAAAGAACTGAGAATAACGTGCTTACAAGTTGTCACTGTGCAGTTATTTTCATTGAATTTCTTGGAAACATTATTTCTCGAGCGTTCTCCAATGCACCAGCCTGGATTTTCTGTTTCCCTCTGGGCGCAATACAACCCACCAACCAGCCAACTTTCATCTCGTCCTGATAATACTTCTTTTCATGACGTTCTTTCTCAACTCAGGCATTATTTTTCGACGGGTTTTCACTAACACGTCGACAATAACCGACGTATCCGAGTTTTGTTTTGTGAAAAATGTATACTCTGCTGTAAAGTCTTATATGAGTATCATACAAAGCTGCTGGTGTTGGTACTGATTCTAGTACTGGTACACACTAGTACTGGTGCTAAAGCAGCTTCTCTCAATATTTTATATTTCTTTCTACCTTACCCTCCCAGGCATGGATTCTATTTCACTCGAACCGTGTCTACGCCCAGATACCTTTTGCCTAGCGTCTATCTACCCTTATGTGGCCAATCGCTCGGTCTATCATAACGACTGGTTGCCTTTCAGCTGGAGCGTCCTCAATTGCTAGGCATAAACGCGACACGACACAAGCTCACGCTATTTTATGTAACACCGACCGCAACCTGGGATAAAATAAAAATGCGTCTCCCTTTGCCGTGACCTTAAAGCTCGTACGCTTCTCATAAAGAAATTACTAAATGTTAATAAAAAATATGGTGACATGGATATGTATGCGAACTGATATATTATATTATTAATAAATAATATGAGTATTAATAGAAAAATGATTAATATTTAACCTATTTTAAGTTATAATCTAGATAAATATATTAACTGAAATAGCTATCAATTAGACATGACAAGGACATTAAACTAGTGCTTGTTATGCATGTAATAACAATCACATTTATATGATATTTTATACTCACATGGAAATTTATATAAATAACTTGAATATATTATAATAAATTTGATCAATATCTTATCTTGATTTATATCCATCTCATTATTATTCTTTTTAAATAAGTCTACGGCGCAAGTATTATTATTTTATGAGATAAAGTCGTTTAGTAATTAATTCATTAAATAATTTAATTAATCAGGAAAATAAAATAAAATAAAAATTTTATCAATATACTATAAAAAAAGCGATGTTCAAATGAATCCAATTTAACACCGCGCAGTGTTAAAATGAAATAAAACCGGTGTAGGCGGGGTAATTTGGCAGGGTTAAAATACTGGTGTTAAATCGGTGCAAAAAAATCCACATATAGAAATTAGAAAAAATAGGTGTTACATATAAAAAAATATAAAAATTTAATGAATATTATCGGGAGGAAATTTCAATTTCGCTAAGTATTTATTTAAATAATTATTTGTGTTATATCAATAATTTAATTAATTAATATAAACAATGTTGAAATTTTAACAACGTAAAGTTTAAGTCCTGCCTGGGCTTACCCCGTTTTTTTTACAGTGTAGGATTTTATGGTTTATTAACTGAAAATTAATCATAGAAAAGATCGGGGTGAAATTTGTGTCCTAGGCAAAAGGAGAAAATTTTTCAAAAAATAATTTTATTCGCTTAATTTTTTTTCTCAGATAAAAAAATTTTTTTACTGAAAATTTTTGAGTGATCGTTTTACCCCAGATAATTAAGTTGTCTTATCTTTGTTAATATTTCTTTGAATTATTTGTGATCATAATTTTCGACTAAATGTAAGAGAAATTTCAGTTAATTGTTAAAATAATGTGGAACTGTAAAAAAAAGTTTAAAGTTATTATAATTTTAATGGGTTTTATAAACGACTTATTGCAATAATCGATATACACGTACATCTTATCCACGGAATTGAAAAAGGAATTTAATTGTTTAAAAATGTAAAAGCAATATCATTAAAATAATAAACAGTACGAGTAAAAAAAATAATTTCTAGACAATTTAAGAAGAAAATGAGAAAATAAAAGGGGCCTAGAAAATGAGATAGAGGAATAAAAATAAGAATAAGAAACGTGCCTAACGGATGGTGAAGTGTGTCTCTGGTGGTTTTAACCCATAGTACAGTGAATATAATCATGGGAAACTGGAATTATTTGAACAAGACGTGACACCACCTCTATTTAGTATTTGCAGTTCTCTATTCAGACGCTTATTTTAAAACTAAACGACAACGACAGAGCCAACTTTCATTTCACCCCCTTGTCTTTGTCGTAGCAAAGAGACACGATGAAGAAAATAAAATAAAGTTTACTACAACTCAGCCATGCTAACGGATTCCTCCTTCAATTCCCTTAGCCCTTCTCATTTATTTCCTCTTTGTGGAAATGATTCTCGCTTTCTTCCGCCCCAACTTTTCAATGCACTTTACTCCATAGGCTAATAATTACATTAGACAAGAGAATAAGAACAGCGACTGCTTACGAATGATAATAACAATAACAGCAACAACAGAAGATAATAACTCGAGGATATTAAAAATACTCCGAGACTAAATTAATTCTTGTCTCTATTTTTTCTTCATCACTATTACATCTTGGATATGATCTCATCTGACTAGTTTCCGTTCTTCCTACGCCCTCTTAGCTGTATATTTTATCATCAACTCAAGTTCACTTATACTCGGCAATAATAATAATATATTATATAAAAAAGATAAATATATAAATGATGAATGCATGGCGTTGGCGGTCATCTTTGCTCTACGTGAGTGCAGCGAATCGAGATGAGATTACTAACGGGTTTTCTATACACTACACCTATATATACTATAGCTAGTATGCTAGGAGTAGAATGAGTTCAAGTTGGAGTAAGACGATAGAGCAATAAAAGAACAAGATGAATAAAGCTAAAGATAATGCCACAACCATACATTATACTCTTTCTCCTACTCGGGTTTTAAACTCTCCAGGCACACGTACATGGGATAGGTTTTTACACGGACGTACTCAAGACCGTTAGCTGAGAAACATCTGATGATGTAGGTCTATGTGTACGCCTTGATTATGTAGTCTATCAAAAACGACTTACCTAAACTGCGGGTAAATAAATAAAAAAATTTTTATTTTTAATGAAAACTACCCGCGTAAAAAAAGTTCATTCTGAAAATATTCAAAAAAAATTCATAATTAGGAGCTTCAAAATTTGAGACAATTTTTAAAAGATTCAAGAGTTAAAATAATTTTCAACTCAGTATTTTTTAGAAACGTTTTTCTCAATTTTTCAGACAAAAAACATTTGATGAAAATTTTGCTGATTTGAAAAACATTAAAAAAAAAATTTCGAAACCATGTGAACGTTTTACTTTTTATTAAAACTTTTCAAAAACAAGGTGAGGAGTTTGAAAATTATTATAGTGAAATTTTTTGAAAATCCTGAAAATGATCGACTCAAAATTCAGAACTGTTTCAAATTTGAAGGCTCACTCTTATGAACTTTTTTAGAATTTTTTTACTTGAGTACATACTAAGTATTATAATAAAGATGATGATTAAGTATATAAAGTATGTAACCTAAAGCCCAGACTATGTTCAAGTATAAACAGTTTAATTCCATGGCCTTAAATTGACAGTAAAAAAAAAAAATTCAGTGTAATATTAAATAAAAAAATATATATGCGGGTCTTGTAGAAAAAGAAACAGCTGAGGTTGTTTTAACTCTGAATCCCTCATTTCCCAGGATCTACAGTGCACACAGTCTCGCTTTATATATACATATATATATGTATACATATATAAATGAAAAAACATAAAGTTTGTTACTCATTAACTCACTGAAACTTTATTTCAAACAAGAAGTGCAATACAAACTATACAATCTGCCAGGGTAATTAAAAAATATGAAACACTGAATTTTTTATAATTATCTGCGGTCAAAAGATGTGCAAACTTTTCAGTTTGTTTAACTTTGTTTATTTATTATTATTTAATCCAAACTTACAAATAAATTACGGCGCTGTGTAACGAATCATGGAAACTGCAGTAGATTTAGTTTATAAATGATCACAAAATTATTTACTCTGTGGTAAATTAAATTTTGATATGTGTGACATGCATATATATGTATGTTCAAAAGTACCTATAATAGACATGATGTAAGAAGGGAGGGTTATTGTGGTCGTATGGAAACTTAGTTAAAAGGGATTCAAAGGGTGAGAGGAAGCAGTAGATGTTAAGATGTATAAGGTTCACTATATATTTGTTACCAAGTTGCCCAAGTTACAAGGCGTCATTAATTACCTCAGATTCTCTCTTTCTATCTCTCCCTCTTCTTCTTTCTCTCTCTCTAATTTTCTCGTACTGCAATACGCATTTAGCACTGTCACCACAGACTTTAAGCATTACATTATACTGTCATACAATACATGCATACATACATTAATATATATATGAATATGAATATGAAACTTAATTTGTCGAAGAAATAGAGCTTTCGAATAAACAAGCCATTAAAATACCAAGAGAAACTTGGGGGTAAAATGAAACATGATTTTGAAAAAAAAAAGTTTTATCATAATATTTAGGAGAGAGTGGGGTCAGTTTACCCTGAGCAGTGGAGCTATTTCAGCCCGAGTTAAACAAATAACTGTTATTTGACTTTTTTGACTTAAATGGATATTAAGTAGGTCAAGTTAGCCAAAGGGAAGTCAAAAATGAATGGAAAACATGTTTGATTCTAATCAGCCTTTGGCTAATTTGGCCTACTTACCATCCATTTTCGTAAAAAAAGTCAAATTTGACTTTATTTTGGTTTAGTTGACTTAAATTTAAGTCAAAAAAGTCGAATTCAAATTATTTTCTTGCCCGGGAATCTTCAATAAAATTGTTTTTGGTACTTTGAGGAATCCAAAATGAATCGAGACTTGAGCAAAACAAGTCAGTATAATTTTTTGTTTAAAAGTTATAACTTTCAATTTTTGAACACAGAAAAAAAAATTCTAAATATTTTTGATTCGAGAAATTTTATTTGAAAACTTTAATTTTTTCGGATAAAGTAGAAGTTTGTGACCAAGACAAATTAGCTCAAAAAAATCTTAACTCGGTTTCTCAATACGTTTGTCTTCCAAAATATTTTTTTGACTTACAATATCTTTTTTCCTGTGTACTTCAAATTCTAATGTATATTCAAAAATTTTATCAAAAATACTAAATAAAAATAAATAAAATTTATTTACAGTGGCTCATTTCACCTCAAAGTATCATTTTTACCCCAATTTAGTAAGGTTATTATTTAAAAATCATTATTTATAAATGTTGTCTGGATGTCATTCAACCTGATGTATGATTACATTATATATGTATTTATTTTATCATTTATTAATGATATATGTTATTTTGATATTTCATTTGTCATGTGCGTTTTTATCTGATAAGGCAACGGTTAAATCGCGTCGGTCTCGATTTGAATGGAACTTTATTTCGTAGATTAAATCTAAATATTGATCTGTCTTTTTTTACATTTTGTTTTACATGTCGATCATGTTAACTCAACTATTCCTCGTATAAATATTTTAGTAAATATACATTGTATTTACTTACACCAATTTTATTTCATATAATTAATTATTCATTTTCCTCGAGTTCTATTTCAGGATTTAATTATTTTTAATGATAAAATTCGATATTTTCGTATAAACTAATGATTTAATTAAAATGTTGATAAATATTTTGCTCAATTATAAGTAATGAGAATAATTTATTTATAACGAATCTCAAAAGTTTACTTCAACAAAAAATTTGTTTTTAAAATTTTCTAAAAACAAACAAAAAATTTTCCAGGATAATTAAATTTTAAAAAATTGACTAATTGTTGATTAAAATAAATGAAACATGTCATAAAAAATGTAAATAAAGTGCACACAGTAAAAAGTCAATTTTCAAAGTTAATTAAACAATTTTTCATTACAAATTTTTTCCATGAAACATGAAATCGGCAGTATATATTTTTAAAAATTTTTAAATTAACGCTCTTTCAACATTATAATTATAAAGTTATTTATAATGATTATATCTCGGAAGATACATATAAAGTGGGCTCGATTATTATCAGAATGCTAATGAAGTTTTCGCTGAGACAATGTGTTTAATCGTAGCGCGCACTCGGAATTTGGAACGCCGGGTGAGTGTATATGTGTGCACCGGGTAAAGAAGACGGAGACTGTGTTCACATGAAAATGAGGTTGAAAAAATAAACCCCAGATAACCCATACAGGCATTTAAGTCCACACTTTTAAATATTTAAAAACAAACAACACACATATAGATTAACAACAGCAAAACGAAAAGGGTTGAGCGATGCAATTGCGGGAGGTTTGCAATAATTGCTACGATCTTCCTCAGATCTGACCCTTGTTACTTGGATAATCTTTATCGTGACCAGCGAATTCAATTACCGGTCTCTTGTTGCCCCAGAGCGTAACTTTACCTGCTGAAATAAATGCGCTTGCTCACACGAGCTGACTACATACGTATACACGGTTAATAGAAAGAGAGAGTCATATATATGTATATATAAATATACATAGGTATCGTTTGTGAAGTTAAAGTATAATCACAGAATGCACGCCAACGGATTATAGTTGAATTAGCTCTGTGGGTGAGCTCTCTCGAGTTCTCTGTCATTCGATAACCGTCCGCGACCTCTGATTCATAATCAGCTATATTAACAATTTAATTTACCCCTTAAATTGCGGATAAATCATCCCACTAAAATATGATAAACTCATTATTATTAATGACGTTTTATATATTAATAGCTCTGCTCTATATATTCATTTATATTTAGCAGATTATTGATCTATTTGCTGGCTATATATCTGAATAAATATAAATTTTAATAATTCCAAGTTTCGGTTTTTATTCCTTATTCAAACACGAATGTGACACTTGTCGTTAATATTATTTTATATAAAATGTATATATGAAGGCTGTTTTGGCTTGTTTATTTGGATTTTGAATTTAATAAAGTTGTTATAATTAAAAAAAATTTTTTTTTATTAGATAAAAAAATATGATGATAACGAGGTCAAACACGAGGCGGAATTTCTGCTGCGTTTCACCAGCTCCCGGTGGATCTATAAATGCAATCGGTTTGAATATTCAGTCAGTAAAACACCAGGTTAAGTAAATTCTGTTTGTAAATATATATATATATATATATTTTTATATGGAGTATTTCGTGTCAAACGAACCGATCAAAATCCCCGCTTAACCTCATTCGATTGCAAAATTATTATTTTCATATATTTTTTTTCCCTGAAGAATCATCATTTAAAAAAAAATTTTTTTTTTATTAATTTCGAAATTTGGCATCGAAAAAAATTTTAGTCTATTTTTTATTCAAATTTAATATAATTAAAAATAAATTGATCAATAATTTTTAATTTTTTTGAATTTCAATTTTTTAATGGAAAAAAAAAAAATTAAATATGAATTAATACTTTCATTTAAATTTGGTGATAAAGGAACGCTATCATCATTTTTCTGTCATAATAATCAAATATATATCACAAAATATGTAATCCATATCTACCGAAAATGAATGACATCCATGCCACTAAAAATGTTTTATTGTACGAATTAGTTTTTCTATCCAAAGTAAAAATTCTGCAAATAAATTATAAGTCTATTTATAAAAATAGCCAAATCAATTTTACAAAATAATTTTCTCTTATTGGTATTTCTGCTATAAATAAATAAGTCAATCGTGGGTCTCAATATAGTCTAGCATTGTAAATTCATTAGATTAATACAAGCTCTATACGAAACTACCTATGCCCCAACGAACATATAACTTTTAGCGAGGCGCATGTCGTTTATAAGCGCGGTTCTACCCAACATAAATTTCTCCAGAGGAATCAAGAACGTTTCAAAGGTTATATCAGAGATCCTTACGCAGTTCGTGTGGTTGTTGGTCGGCATGTGAAATTGCGGTAAGTTAAAGATAGCGTACACAGTTTAGTTCTCTACCGAGTACGTAGTAAAGGAACCCCTTGTAGTTATAGTTTGTTTTAAGTGGGAGTATATATAAATATAAATATATATAACAGTGTGTTGTAGCAACAGCACTCGTCTTTTGCTTGTTAGTCTTGGTCTTGGTCTCTATCTTGGTCCTGGTGTATCGTGTATACTTCTGTATTATATACAGAATACTCTGATATCCTTACTCGGTTGAGCGCGAGCCAAATAGCTTCGATATATCATGATACATATATATATAGAGTAGAGGCATTATTAAATCATGCTGCAGTTAGTAATTCAGTTTCCTAGAACGTGCTTGAGTTTGGTACGTGTCTCGTGTCGATTATTGAACGATAACAAGCTTCGCGATATCAAGCGACTTCGGGCAAAGAGCTGCCGAGGATTCGACGAGAAAAATATATATGTCACCTAATAAAAAAGTAGGAGAGACAAAGACACAGACACAGAGTTGGAGATTGAGACAGAGATGGAGAGAGTTTGATGTATATAGAGTACAAGGGTGGACAAGGGAAGTGATGTAAAAGCGGAAGAGGAAGTAAAAGAGGATGGGAAGGAGAAAATCGCGTCCGGAACTAGACGGGATGATGGTTCGATCTCTCAGCAACTACGACAACGAGAATGGAACTCTAGTGAACAGTTGTGGGAGGTAGGGCGATGATAAAAGCCCCTCATATATAGATAGATCGAGAAGGGCCAGGGACACAGGGTGCGAGGAGGGAACTCGACGCGAGAACTTGAGCAAGTCCGATTGGCACGGACCAGCCTCTGTACCAGACTAGATCTGTCCGGGCGTCCTTTCTCTATTTCCAACTCTCAGTCTCTCCTCTTTAACTTTTTCTCGCTCACTCACTTCCGTAGTCGATCCCCAAAAGTATAGGTATATTGGTACCGCGACATTCGTTCACTCTTATTCACTCTTTGCTTGCATCTGCCCGAGTAAATTGATTCCCGGAGTGGACATAATGTTCAACTCAGTAAAACTTTTTGCCAACAGGAGCCCAGAGCAATCATAATAGCGACACTAGATTGAAATGTGAATTGAGTTGCTTTTGTGTGTTATTTATTTTTTTTTTGTTTTTATTTATGTTTTTTTTGTTGGCAATACAATAATTTATATTTGTACATAGATATATAGATAGACTATATTTATCGGCAGATGATAAATTAAATGAGAGTGACAATTTAAATGGATGAAAAAAAAACGGTCGGTGTCAGAATATTTTTTGCGATGAGAATTTCATCAGCTATGGTGGGTATTTTTTTTTACTTTTTTATTTTTTGTAATGAAAGTACAAAAAGAAAATGAAAGCAAAGAGGCGATAGGGTGACAGTTGTGTCTGTAAAATTGGCGGGTAGTTAATTGTCACAATGCTGATCCCGAGGATAAGGCGGTAGAACAAATGGATGAGAGGGTAGTAAATGAAGGATAAAAACAAAAAGTATTGAGGGGAAGCTAGATAGCCAACTTGTCGTTAATCGGTGAGCTATAGGCGTGGAAGCGACAAAAAATAGCGGCGACGCGTCAGCAATGAATTGTAAGTGGATCGAGATGAGCGGTTCGAACACGATGAGATCGAAAGGACGAGAATGATGGGGACCTGATGCTGGGGGTGGAGGCAGAGCTGGAGACAGAGGAACTAGAGGCGGGCCAAAGGCTAGAGGATGAAGAGGATAAGCGAGAAAGTGCACGAAGAATAGAGTGGATGACTGGATAAAAGTGGACGGGGTAGTGGGAACCTAAGTGAGATAAGGGGGCTTTAGTAGTTTCAGAAGACAATGCCGGCCATAATTGGATCACGAGACTCCTGCTACAGAATCCTTAATTTTGTCGATTGGTTCACTCCTCCCACTCACTCTCCTTCTCGTTTCTTTAATGCCATTTTATACACTTCTTTTTACCTTAGCTACATACTCTTTTGTCGCTACTCTGTAGAGCATACGTACACGTGTGTATCCGATTTAATATAAAAAAAAACTAAGACACCCTGCAGTCAGTAACATCTGCCGGTGCCTTAGTCGAGCACAAAGTGTACAAAGTGCACTAACGCCTTGCTCATTTCCTTTTAACTTTCGCATTACCTCCTTATTTGTCTTTATATTTTTATTCCATTTTCTCAACATTGATTCTCATCGGCGTATCTGATGAAGAACAAGATGTCATTGGCTGCTCTGCCGTTCGTGGATGGAGCCGCCAATGCGTTTCTTATCCGCGTCGTGAAATTCAATTGCCTTTCATTTCCAATGTCTTGACGGATACTATTCTTAAGTATACATTTGATCGATTTACTCTATCGTGCAATCATAAAAAGTTATTTTAACCTTCTTCTTATTTTTATCTTCATCTTTATCTTTATGTCTATCTTACAATCGTTTCAGCAATTTTATTTTATTGCTTTTAAAGAAATAATTTAACTGATAAAAGTTATAGAAATGCTGCAGTATTTTTTTTTAATCAAAATTTTTATTTGCAAGTAATTATTATTATTATTATTAATTTTTTTCGAATTATTAGTTACCGTCCATAATTTTTTGCAAGACAAACGTTTTTAGGAACCAAGTCAAGATTTTCTTGAGCCAATAGAATTCGTCTTGGTCAGAGATACTTTATCCAAAAATTGGAAGTTTTCAAAAATATTTTTTTGAATTAAGAATTTAACTACAGTCGAGAATTTTTTTTTCTGTGCACTTATATTCAAAAAGTCTCTACACAGAAGAAAATAATTTTTTGGCGCGAAAAATTTTTACTTGCCCCAAGAAATTTTTTGCATTTTAAATTGAAAACGAAAATTTTCTTAAGACGAGAAAAAAATTCTTGGGTCAAGAAAATTTTTTTTTCTGTGTAATTATTTATTGATATTGTCAATGGAAAAAATTTTCATTTAATTTGGCAAAATTAGAGTTTTTTTTTTTACCAAATTTCGGAGCTGGACAATTATAATTAAAAATAAAGTGCGTTATTGTACGAGAGTATAAAGCCGGATGATAAATAACTAGTCCAAATATTGTAGAAGCGGTTGACGGTTAAAAGGGTGTATCATTGAAGGATATATATTTGAATAACGCACTACTCACGTACCAGAGTTTAAACAAATCAATATCAATGTTTGCGTGGCACGAGTGGATATACCTAGTCCGTCAATTTCAATAGTACAGACTGCTCTTCATTAATTTAATTTAAATGGATTTAACTGTGAGTAGAGAGTAGAGTCAAAGGGAGGAAAAAAGTAAGAATCGGTGAGAGAGAGGGAAAGAGAAGAAGCGCAAACCGAAATCATTATTCGATTAGAAGTCCATTGGTGTACAATAGGGTTCAGGTGGAATATTCTCCCTAATGCTTCTCGGTCGCTCACTCACTCACTCACTCACTCACTCAATGTGCCCTCTTTACCTCTTGTCACTCTTTCTCTTTCAGCTGTGTCTCATTCTCTCGCTCAATCCGCAACTCCGTTCTTGCGAAAATCCAATTTAGATCTGACAGGGTTTTATTGTGAACACGAATAGAGATGCAAGATTAATTTCCTTTTGTATAATATACATTGTCACAATGTCTGCGAAATAAATAATAAAAAAAAAGGAAATAAAAATTCAATTTGCTACAAATTGTAAATATTTTAACTTTCTATTGTCCTTTTCAGCGAAATACTATTTTTATGAATACCGTCGATTTTTATATTTTTTATGTCTTACATTTTGTAATATTTATTGATTCGAATTATTATTCGAGTCAGATCTTGGAAATTATTAATTTTTAACTTTTTCCAATAGTTTTTCATAAAATCACGAAAAAGAATATTTGAAAAAAAAATCTAAAAAACGGTTGACCCTGTGGTCAAAACCAAAACTTTCCGACATCTTCGAGCTCAGAGACTTAGATCGAATTAATTAATTACATTTTGAGGCAAATTGGGCAAGTGGTTTATGAGTTATACGAAAAAAAATTTTTCTTCAATTTTTATTTTCCGTATAACTCGTAAACTAATCGATTAATCGACTTTAAAATCTTTTCAGTTCTAAATCTTGGTGAACCCTTTCGATTGCCACCAAATATGCCCGAATCAGTTGATTTGTTCCAAAGATATCGTCTGACAAAAAAAGTTTACATACACACATATGATAAAAATTAAATTCTCGAAATTAGGAGCGAAACCAATAACTTCCTTTTTTGAAAATTTTCAATCTTCATAGCGGGAAGTTAAAAAAAAAGAGGGAAAACACAAGAGTATAAAAATGAAGACAATTTTTGTTGAATAAAAATACCAAGGGGTCGAATGTGTGTTTTTGACTGGCGTGTGTTGCTCTGGCAGTATAATAATCGTGTGCTGGTAGACTACTGTGATGATGATATCAAAAAGCATTAGTAATATCAGAAACCTATAGCCACCAAAATCATCACACATGTGTGGATTTGTCTAGCAGCTAAATGTGTACGATTACACACAACACACCCAAAGTTCTTGTCACCGATTTCTCTGTATGTTAACAGAGAATCGGCTTGCAGAGCGAGAGGATAAGCGGAAGGATTTGAGCTGTCATTTACAGTGATTGTCATCCGCTAACATTGAATTGAATTGAGTATATATGCGACACAGTACACTAGTAGGCTCACATTTAGTGTGTCCGCATTCTATTTCAGTTCCACAAATTTCTATGGAAACCACGATAGTGACCATGCTTCATTCTACAGCTTCAGTTCTACTACTGCTATGTACCCTTTCTCATTCTGTTGCCCTTATTGTCTATGCTCTCTACACTACACCACCAGTCCATTTTCACCTATACAAACTACGCTTTTACACCGTCCATTCAATTACAAATACTCTAGCACGGGCTATCTGTATACAAAATCAAAATACCTACTGATAGCTGCCATCAATTAGGTCTCTGTTCGTCCGAAAGTTAATTGCAATACAAGCTATTTTGTATTACCAATTATGTGGTTGTTTAATTAGACCTACATTCACAACCGATCAATAGTAATTAATATTTTTTTTATTAACTGACGTTTAATTATTATTTTTTATTTTTTTTAAACTGAAATCGATAAATCGAATATCGATTGATTTATGAACTAGAGTCCATATTTAGATTTACTGTAACCACTTAAATTTTAGTATTTGCGCATACAAATACTGAATAAAAAATGAGTAACTGATTTTTAAATTTTCTATATTTAGAAGTAATAAACCTTCGACAATCAGAGTCGGAGAATTAGCGATTAATTAATCACATTTGTCATTTATAATTTAATCAAATCCAAGAAAAAATACTCATAAAATATTCATCGTCTCGGAGAACTTTTCAGTACTGGTTCATATAAATTGTTGAAAGTTGGGAAAAAATACGAATTGGTCTGTAAAAATAGGTTTAATTATTCAGAGATTATTACAGTTTCAAGTGTATTGAATTTCTATAAACGTTTAAGAATTATTAAATTATTATTCTCTGGATTTTTAATACTTTTCTAGTGCGCGGAAAAAGTTATAAAAATAACCTGCGATTCAAAGTAATGCTGAGACATTTTTTTAAAAAAAGTTGTCACTCTGTGTTATAATTTTAAGTTTTCGAAAAAGAAAACACTCTAAAAATATATTTTATTCTGCGCGAGTATAATATTTAGTAAGAAAGAAAGTAATCATGCCCCGTTTTACTGAAAATTAAGGTAATTTTTAACGAGATTAATATTTATTAGAAAATTCTCTATGTACATAAAATTACACTTCAAAAAAATTGGTTTTGCATTTTAATTGTTTCAAATGCTCGCATTAATTTTCTTTTGTATTTAAAATTTAAGTGTGCACTCAAAATAATTTTTATTAGAAATATTGACAACGTGTTTCTTAAAAAAATATATTGATCACAAGTGACAATTTGATAGCAAACTTTGAAAAATTTGGTAATAAATTACAAAATTTTTTTTTGAATTTGAAATTTTCTTACGAAATAAATTTCATTTATTTGACATTCATAATATATATTTTCCAAAAAGTTTAATTTTGAAAAAATGAGAGATCTAAGAGTGAAAATAAATGTTCTATTATGGACACTGAAAATTAATATTGAAAAAACATTTTTAAAAAAAATATTATCGATTCAAAAATTTATTATTATTATTCAAAAAAAATTTAACACCAAACCATGATGTTGTAATTAAAAATGATTTTTTTTTATTATTGTAAATTAGTAGAAATAATTATTGACTTTTTTCAATAAAAAATTTAATTTTTTCAAATAAAATATCAAATTAATTATTATAATTGTAATTATAATTAATGACAATTATTAAGTCAAAAAATATTTTCTACCTCATTATTAATCAATTTGCTGTATACTAATCTCAACAATAAATTTTTTCAATACAATTTTCCACTATTTTTATTTAAATTTTAGTGAACGGCCAAAATATAATGCGGTCTCATTATGACTCCATTTAATTAAAAAGCATAGAAATTTATCCATGAAACATTATTTTAACGTAACCGTCTCTTTTCATTACACGTTTTGATTGATTTAATATTTACCTAGGTTAAAACATAAATTTTATTATGAGTTATATAACATTTTATACAAAGAATCCTTTCATATACTTGATCATAATTAATGTGCATTGTTAAAATACTTTATAATCCCGCCAAATGAACTCTAAAATCTAACTATACAATACAAACTATTCATAGTTTAATTCTGGCCACAAACCTATATATTATTAACCAACAGAAATTGCGTAATTACATAATAAATAACAAGTCAATACTCTTGAATAATCTAGTACGTATATATTTATAAACATATAGATGGTATTGCACAACCATCTATAGTACTTATGCTGACTTTACCGTACTTTGTACAGTATCAAGCTAATGTGCATTGTCATAATTGCTTTGAAGTAAATTCACTATTGTCCAAGTTATTTACAAATAAACATATGCTATATAAATAATATTATTTCCTATTTAAAAATTTAATTCAACTGCATAAGAGTTAAAAATTTGATAAAAGGCAAAAGTAAATCGACAATAGAATTTTGCTGAATAATAAAAAAAAAAAAATGCAAGTCGTAATTGTCTAAAGTAAAATGAAATTTTTATTTTGTTCTCTCTTAAATACCGATGAAAAGAACCGTTTTATAATTACACTGGGAAGGTAATGGTACTATTGTGCAGCGAATCAAGACTCTTCTCAACTGACTCATGAGATATATATATGAGCATTGAGCTCGTTGCGGCTGTCAGTTTGATAAGAGCAGAGAATAGTATTGCTGAGTCAACGAGAGTTGCCATCATCATCATAGTGTCGTGTATAGTGTACAGTGTATGGTATAGTCTATATATACATATATATAGTAGGGGGTGGTGTATAGAGAGCAAAAGGCTGGGACATGGTCGTCGTAGTCATCATCGTCGTCGTCGTCGTCCTCTTCCTCTTCCTCTATACTACTCAAGTCTGGAATTCAATGGCCCATTACAAGAGCCCGTTAAAATGTGAAGCACACGTGTGGTATAGTGACGGTGGTTAAGGTCACTGCACGCGGGGGAAAGGTGAAAAGCCGATCAGAAGACGAAGGACAAGAGTGCTTTTCACGATGAGCTTTTGTTTCAATTCTCCGAGTGGTTGCAATGTTATCATTATTATTATTTTACATTTAGCTGTGAAGATTAAGACAATAAGCGACTAATTTTTTTTTTAAAAGTCAGCAAATCAGGGATTTGCAAATTACACTGTAAAAAATTTGCGGAGTAAACGCGGAGCGGATGACTTTTTATTTATTTAATTCCTCGAGTGAATTTTACTCCGAAGGGGAGGTTCGGAAAATATTAATTATAAAAAAAATTACTAATACTTAGTGAGCTTAGGTCTTTGATATTTTGACATTTATATTGGGTACGGAAATAATTACGAGCTCCCTTTCCATATATTCGCGCGGAATGATTTTTAAAAATTATAACCAGCTGATAATAAAATTTTAGCAAATAAAATTCCACTGAATCACAAACTGTCTTATGACTTACATCAACCATACCACGAGGTATAATTTTATATTGTACAGAAATATAAAATATTCCCATAAAAACTATCTCACCGTAGCTATTCAATAATTTAATACTTTCACTATGTATCATATATATGAAATTATAATTTAGTGAGTAGCTAAAACATTTTATAAATTAAAAACATAATATTTCAAGTTTAATTATTGATATTTGAATGAATTATTTATTGAAATAATTATGTTTATAATTAACGGCTGTGTCTATTAAATATAAATTTATTTAAGTATTAAAACTCCGGACTGGAGTGAATTTGGATTGGAATAAAATCCGAATTTACTCCCGATTTCCCACAGTGTATTAGTTTAATTTATCGTAATGTAGTATTTATTTAAATATTAGTAAATATGATATTAGTATACTAATAATTAATAATTATTAATGAGTATCATGATCGGCTTTAGTTAGCTGATGATCAGTTTCCGCGTATTAAACATTGATGGTATATTATTCACAGTATGACGATGATATTGGATATCTATTTATACATGACAGTAAATACTCTGTTTTATTAAGTTTATTACTATAATTGTTATGTGCAATTATACATATTTTAAAGATTATTTAAATTAATCATTTACATATCGTCATGTGAAATTTACTATAAAATTAATAATTTATCAATTGCAAGTCATAAATTTCTGTTACATTTTCTCGAAACTCAAAAACTAATAAATACTCGACATTTAAAACGATATAAATTTAAATAAAAGCTTTCCTATATACAGTAATATTATAAATATTACAAATTATTTCATGACAGCTTTCAATATAAATATATAAAATCAAAAGAATTTTATAATGAAATATTTCGTTAAATTTAATTGATTTTCATAAAATTTTTGCTAAAGTAATTTTATTATTTATTTTAATATCAAAGTGAATAAAAGTTTACGGTTGTAAATATATAAAATGTATGTAAATGACATTTAAATAATTTTAATCATGAGATAAATGAATGAAAATATTTAATTAAAATTAAACAATAATTAATAAAGTAAGATAGATAATTAATTTGTTTAAGAGTATATTGTTATAATGACGTGGTATTAAAATATGGATACGTGATAATTTATTATCAGACTTGAGATATATCCCTTGAGCGTGTCCGGGTGACTCGACGCGGGTTTCCAATTTGGGAAATGAGGGTTAGAGGCGTGAGCGCGAGAGAGAAGAGCTGAGTGTAGAGAGTACAGAGACACTGGAGGGTGACAAGACCCAGCCAAGTTGCGGTCTCGATAGACCGCGTACCCTACCCGCGTACGTGAGAAACAACCCGTCACTTGATTCATGTTCAGCTGGGACTACCCTCCGATAGTTATCTCTATCACTCTCACCCTTCCTTTATTCCTCTCTCACTTTCCGAACCCACTCCATCATGTCTACCACATACACATTACGATGGTACTGTACTCTCAACCATATATACGTACATCCAACCATACATATGCTGCAGTGGGATCGAAGAACGCATTTCAAGAGACACGGCAACCGCACTTATGCATTTCCGTGGCACTCAAGAGTGATGCGCCGTTTCCGCATTTCTTCATTCTGTGTCTCAACAACCCGCCCCCACCTTCTTCCAACTTTACTGATCCTCTCTATACCCATAAGACCGAAAGTAATCCTTTATATTTTGTCTGTTTACTTTTTTGTCATATATTATCCCAGTCATATATATCCCATATGAAAAAAAAAAAAAAAATGATTGCAAACAATTTTTAAAAAACGTTCATATCAGTCAGCTTTTGATTTTTCAAAATTTGAATTTGATTTTTTTTTTATTTTAGAAAATTTTGACTCGGGCATAAGTTTTAAAAATATGAGATCAGGAAGACAGTAAGGTCTGGAAAAATTCAAAATTTTGTATTTTTTCTTTTTTTTTTTTTAAGCAAAAAAAAATTTTAAGAATTAAATTTTTGATAATGAGCTCACACTAAGTCAGTTATTGAGTTTTTAAAAGATACAAAAAAAAATAAACTTGAAGTTCTAAAGTGTATAAATTTTTAAAATTTATTGTGACAAAGTTTTGGAATGATATTTATTTTTAAAGATGATTATGCTGTAAAAAAAAAATTAAAATAATACACTGACACTTTAAATAAATTTTTCAGTTACAGTAAATTTCTCTTTACTTTGATAATAACAATAATAATAAAAATAATTTCTTATTCTCGACAGTTTGTTGTAATTTTTTTTTTTTTTTTTTTTATCAATGCAAAAGGAAAATATGTATTTCAGTGATTTATATATTTTTTAGTTTATAAAAAAATAAGCTAAGTGAAATATTGGTAAGTGCTTCGTGTTGAGCAATTTAATTGCGAGTTTTATCGTTGGAGATAAAAAGGAAAATAATAGTTTTGTTGAATAGAAATGGGTGTAGTGAGAGAGAATTGTGGAAAAGAGAAAGAGTAAGTACATAGTGCATAGTACCTAGTACATACATAAGTGATCTAAGTATAAGTATACTAGTAAGTGAGAGAAAGAAAATGTCAGGGCACGTGCGAGTTTAACAAGAGTTCTATTTCACTGTGATTTTGTTCCTTTTCCGCGCACGGAATATGACTGGGTTATTTAGATATGCACAAGTGATTTTAAACTGTAAATTAACCATAAAAAAGTAAAAGAAAAAAAAAATACAATAGCAATTATTTTTTTTTAACGAGAGCTAAATTTTATTATTTGTTTGCGTTTGTTGTATTAATTGAGACTAAAATAAATGGTCTTATACATATTCAGTGGGGCTTGCAAGTAAGTATGCACTCAGTTTTCTCGGTTATCATTTTGAAACAAACGACATTCCTACTCTGCAGTAGTTAGTGGTATAGATAAAGTATAACAGAGGCGTAGACGCAATAATCTGGGACGCGAATATGTTTAGCGGCTTTGAATCGCGGTGCTGGCTGCTCAACCAAATCGAGGTTGCCAATCATATTCTCGACTTGAACTCTATATGTTCAGCTTTACATCCATATAGATTTATTTATATATATTTATGCATTCATGTGTACATATGTGTACCTCATGGGTGTGGGATATCAATCAGTAATCACGATATCCGGAGTTAGTATCACTGAAACATATGTTTATATCTAACGAAAATCTTGGCTTTATATTGTAATTTAAAATTTAATGTTTGATTTAATGCGGGACTATTAATTTTTTATTAGAGATGTATATAGATGGAAATTGATTTTAATAAATATAATTTTAGTTTTCGCATTTTTCTGCTTGACTATATATACAAATATATATTTATGTATATTCTATTTATAAACTGTAATGCAATCAATAGGGGGATAATTAATTTCAATGTAGGTTACCTTTAGTTTATTGCTATTATTATTATTTTGACAATTGGAGTATATGCAATTAAATGAAATTATTGATTTGTTTGTGATAAAAATAACTAAATGAATAAATTTCAGTATCTTTGTTGTGAACATAATAGGGTAGGAAAATCCGAGGTAAAATGGTACAGTCTTTGAAAGAATTTTTTCTGTTGAAAAATTTTTACTAGCCGGATATAAGGAAAAATGGGACAAACCAAACGCGCAAAAATTTTGACCAGAAAAATATTTCGTTTTTTTTGCACTAGTTTATTCTTCACCGCAGTTTCGCTACACTGTAAAAAAAATTGCGGAGTGAATTCGGAGCGGATGATTGTTTATTTATTTAATTCCCTCGGAGTGAAATTTACTCTGAAGGAAGTTTATTTTAATACTAAAACTCCGAATTGGAGTTAATGCGGATTGAAATAAAGTCCAGACCTAGTTACTCTGTATACCGAGTGATTTTTTTTTAAAAACTCTAAAACTCCGAGTAACGGATTGACTCTGGATTTGAATAAAATCCATAATCACTCCCAAATTTTTACAGTGTACCCTAGGTCGAAATATCGAGTCTCATCGAACCCAAGTAAGCTTCAATTCAGCCTCACTAAAAAAAGCATTTCGAACTTCAAATGATGTTCAAAAAGTCTCAATGAGCCTCAGACAATACTAATCGAATTTAAATTACTTAGTCGAGACTAGGTTCAATTGAGACTCATCGAGGCTTATAGAAGATCTATGAGCATCATTTGAGGCTCAAAATTTTTTTATTACTCAGTGAGGCTGGATCGAGGCTTACTTGGATTCGATGAGGCTGGATTGATGCTAGATATTTTGACCCGGTACATTTTGGCTGCCCAATTTTAAAACACAGTAAGGGACTAATTTTTCAAAATTGATTTTTCCAATCGATTTTTTCAATTAGATTCAAATAATTAAAATTTGAAAAAAGTTCACACTTTCCGGGTTGTCCAAGTTGCCCCGCTCCTAGACACCGTAATTATATCAAAGAAAAAAAATTTCGTCCCCATTCACCCAAATAATTATGGCAACTTATTTATGGAATTTAAATTAATATATCTAAATTTTTCAAAGTGAATAGTGAATTAGAATAATTTAGTTTAATTAAATGAGGTACGAATAATTAAAAAATTTCAGCGTATCCGGCCGTAAAATGAATATTTCGTTACCAACTACTATTACTATTTCCGCTGCAGTAACAAATGACCGAATTTCCCGAACAAAAACACTCAAACTGCCGAAATATAAAAAAAGTTATGATTTAATTAACAAATTTAAAATTAATTAAATTAATTTTCCATCTAAGTTTTCGAAATCAATTAATTACATTGAATTTAATAAACGAATATTAAATTAGAGTCCATTGGCAATTAAATAAAATATGACCTACATAATTTACTTTACTTTTAAATTGAATATTAATACTTCAACTCCTCATTACTCACCCAGCAAAAATTAATTAATTTCAATTGATTTTACTAAAAATAATTAAATTAAAATAACACTCGATTAAATGAGAGTAAAAAATAAGTATTGAAATTGTTTCTGTCAATGACTCTATCCGCTTATGCGTCTATAACGTTTGTGACAAATGCAAATGGAGCCACTCGACATCCGGTTACAGGTTACCAGTTTACGCAGCATCGTGCCTTTTAGCAAGAAACTACCTCACGTTTGTGGCCGTGATCAAGCTCTCGTTTCACGCTGATCTCACTAGTTTAACAATACAATATAGTTACGATTACATATATATGTATAACTATATACATAGTTACAGAAAGTGTATGAGCAGAGAGTACGAGGTCGAATCTCTCAACCGAAACCAAAGCGCCCGGGCAAAACGAGAAGGAGTTTGTTCGAAATCACCCAGCTATCTCGTTTTATACTACTGGTCGCTCTACCATTGTCACATATATGAATATATATGTATACATATATTTATAAATGTATACGTGCGAAATTTCTCACGTTCAAAATAATAATGTGGCGATACTATGCTGTTTCCAGTCCATGTTATCCGGCGTGAAATCGTGACAAATACGCCAGTCTATTATTTTTATTTTAAAAAATCTTATTTTATTTTTTACCTGCTTTATAAACTCAAACCGAGAGTATATAATGACTTGTTAAAGAAGCCAAGAAAGACTGGAGACATCAAAAAAAAAAAAGAAGAAGAAGAAGAAGTTTTAAAAAGAGATAGAAAATAAAAGAGATTGTAGAATGAATGGAATATGCTAATAAGCAAAATGACACTATCATTTAAGATATACCTTAATTATTATTATAACTTAAATCTATTAATCATATCGCGGTGTAACATCTTCATATAATGTAATTATCATAAAATTTTTGGACAGTAGTGAGTTGTGTCTTGTGATGTTTAACAATCAGATGTTTAATGTCTAGTGATTTGAATCGATAAATTTTAAAATGGATATTTTTTATAAATTTTTTAAAGCAGAGTGATTTTATTTTTAAATATTTAGTTTTGTTGCTAGTAATTTAATGTAAATAGTTTTTTTATTTTATTTTTTTTTTTTGTATAAAAAATGAGCGGTAGATTTAATGATTAAATTATTGTCGAATGTGCGTGGGTATGCTGAACAGCTATTATAGACAATTAATTCTGAATACGTGTCACATAAATATACGACGTTACACTGGTTTAACGTGAAAATTTATTTTGTTTTATTAATTTACACTTTTTGGTGGACTGTAGTTTTTTTTTTTTTTTTTTTTTTTTTTTTTTGAATCAAGACATTGGCGTTTTATTTAAATCGTGCGATTAAGTTAAATTTTTACTTCCACGGCGTAAATTATTTGAATTCAACCGTTTAACGGTTTTCTAATTTATGTTATTATTTAAATAATTTTGAGTAAATTAATGTTACCCAAATTTAATGTCATTAAAAATATTGAGTAACCATTGGAAATAATTTGGACACTCATGGGGGAGGCAAACTGGTCTCCTGAGTAAAAAATGCCGATTAGTATATTTTTTTTTAATATAAAAAAATTGTTTTATCAAAATAACCAAATTATTTAAAATTTTTGTGCTGCCTAACCTACCCAAAATATATCTAATAATAACTTATACCGCAAAATCTCATATTAGAAATAATTAAATGACTGGTACATTAAATTTATATCTATTAAAGTAATTCGCGTATATAAATAAATAAATCGAAAAATTAAGATGAAAAAAAAAATATATATATATATGTGTATATATAACGATATTAAAATATAATTCGTGGATAAATGGCAATATAACTGCATATAGTTTGTTCTCGTTATTCGCGTGACGGAAATAAGTTGCGCAACAGGGGTGCGTTAATTTCATCCCTAGCAGGGGGCTCGTCTCCTCCGGAGATATTTAATTAAAATTAGGGATAGAATAAGTTTAACGTAATATATAATATTATAATACAAGTTTCTTACATATACCAGCCAGTCGAAATACTAAAACCTGACGACTGCTAACTGACTAACTGCTAACTCTTAACTTAACATGCAATATATATTGAAGCCTTTAATTCATACATATATATATATATATATATATATATATATATATATATATATATATATATATATATATATATTCCACTACCGTCTAGCTTCTAAATTTTTCTCTTTCTGTCTGGGCGAAAAAAAATAAATGCCTTAGGGCAGGTTTGGCTAAATGGAAGTGATGCGTGCAACGCGGGGGAGAACGACCCAGCGAGACGAGATTCTGATATAGGAGGGCAAAAAAAAGACTGAGGGCGACCTTATTATACTGACGAAATGCGACTCCCCTTTGGGCGACGGGTTATACGCATGACAAACACGCACAACTTTATATATATATTTATATATGTAAATGTGTGTGTGAGTCTGCAGTGTATAGTTTACTTGGAAATAAAAGAAAAGAAGAAAGAGAGAGAGTTAGCCATGAAATTTCTTTCCCCCTTCAGCCCCTTTGGTCGTTCGTCTGATGGAACCTGGGCAATAAGACACGTTCTAAAGCTCAAATGTCAACAGGACAGGGGGAAACCGTTTCACAGATGTCCCCGACTATTTGTTTCAATCTCTCGCTGCGTTCTCTATACTGTTCCACATATATATGTATAGATTTTTCTTTTTCTACGAGTGTGGCCCTCTCATTTCTTTTTTCGCTCGATAAAATACTTTCGCATTCTCTACGGTCTGCTCACCCCGCTGGTTGATTCTCAGTCGGGCACTGCTGCTGCTGCTGCTGCTGAGTTGAAACGACGATGAAGAAAAAATAAAAAAAGTTGGCTGGATGTTAAAGAATAAAAGGGGTGGTTACTGAAAGAGAGAGGTAGATTATGGAAAGAGGAAAAGGAAGTGAGATGAATAGGATCGTTTGCTGTTGAGAGTAAGCGAGAGCCTGGTATAAGCGTGAAGCGAGTGAGAAAGAGGGTTATATATATGAAAAGCACCGGCGGTATGGTATTGAATTTTCATTTGAGCATCTTTTCATCGCTTTCATTGATTCAAGACAGCCGGAGAGTCTGATGCTTTTTATTTAAAACTGTATACATTTTCAATGGTTTGGTATAAAAAAAAAAATTTATTCCCTCGTTCCGCATTCCGGGGTGTCGTTATAATTATGTGGATCGCGCCTTTTTTTTAAACACCACCAACACAATTATTTGTAGTATCAAACCTACGACCCGCTGTGTAAATTAAATGTCTTTGTTTCCTTTATTACTTTTTTTTATTATATTTTCTTTTCTCCTTTAATTTAATTCTATTTCTTTTTTTTTATTAGTGTTTTTTTCTGTTAAAATACTTTTACGGAATGAAACACCGTCTGTTACTCAACAGTTGCTTTGGAAATTTTTAACTTCTTTCAAGTGCCGACACTTAACGGTCCAAAGAAGTCAAATAAAATATTTTATAAAAAAATTAAGTTTCATATAATATCAAAAAGTTATTTCATAAAGTCGCTCAATATGTTATACATATATATACAAGTTGTCTTTCATCTCTGTATTAGGATAGGATATATTTCATTTGTCAGGAAAATCGAAGCAAAGCAAATAATTATCGTAGGATTTACGGACACCTGTCGTGGATAGAATTCTTAATAATCTCATACGAGCCTCGAATACGCGTGTAATAGGAATGCATTATTAGTGTGCGTGTGTCTTGTGCAATGATATATAAAGCTCGATGTCATTCTGATCGAATTCTAGCCGAAGGGTATATAAGCTTTGGATAAGAAGGGTGAACTTGATTCAGCATCCCCACGTGACAATCTTGATCCCTTTCCAGTTAACTCGGCCAAAGGGAGTCTGTCTATCTATACTATCATATACTCCTATCCATACATATATATGTATATACATAAAAAGGAATTTGATCACTCGTAAACTCATTTGTCCGCGTAATAAATACCATTAGACAGCATCCCTGTACATTTATCCCTTGTTCTTCCTATTCCGTTTTCCCATCTTCTCTCACGTTATTCAGCTCACACGTTTCCCTCGATAAAGAAAAAAAAAAATTATCACTCTTGATTAATCGTGTTAACGGCGGTCAATCAAACGACAATTCACTGCTTCGTTACTCGCTACAACAATTCAAGCGGAAAAAAATGAATTGAAGGAAAAGAAGTAAAAAAAAAAAACTTTATGTAGTAGCAGCGTAGGATATTAATATTCGCAAACGATTATTGGACAAAACATCAATCAGAAAATAAATATTCGGCTCGCACCACACACGTTTTTTTTCCCCACTGGATATGTCAGCTCTCGGGAGCAGCGGGTTGAGTTTAGGTGTGAGCTAAGTCTTATATTCCCATCTAGCATCCGCACGGAGCTGGGGGTGAAGCAATATATCAGCGAGATTTCTCTCAGAAACTGAATATTGGATTTCACACGGAAACCAACGTTTTTCTTTACACACCCGCTTCTCAATATATTTATATACATCTAGATGTATCTCATATTAAAGTTTTGTTATTAAACGCATAAGAACGTATCTCTTGTCCTCTATGAGATCATAGACTGCACGTGCTTACAATAATACATATCTTAGTTTCTAATGTATATATTGTCTAGCTCTGGCTTATTCTGTATTTTGTGTAGATAAATATATGGGTTTTATGTTGCCATATGTATATGTATATATAGATGGGATACTTTTTGATCCCCCAACTAACCAGGTGCGTTAACTCTCGGTGACTACACGTGTGCAAAATAATACACTTTATTCCCAGCATGTGTGGGCGAATATCCAATGTGATATAACTGGAATCTCGTGATTATATATATCTCTATATATACA
Organism: Microplitis demolitor; assembly: GCF_026212275.2. NCBI lineage: Eukaryota > Metazoa > Arthropoda > Insecta > Hymenoptera > Braconidae > Microplitis > Microplitis demolitor. The sequence goes on along the minus strand of NC_068547.1, from coordinate 5,386,579 downwards.
ACCAACAGTGCTATAGCAAAGAGAACAACAGCCAGTATGGGATTATGTTTGTATTTATGGATACATGAATAATATTTCATTACGTTCATAAAATATGCCCGAGTATAATTACGAACAAAATCCGTCTGCATCATCCTATTAAATATTAACGTTTGTATTTAATTAATTAATACCATTCATATAAATCACATTTTTTAATTCATGAAAAAGACCCGGGAAAATCGTGATGATAAAAAAATTTTGGACTTTGATCTTCAATATCTTAAATAATATAATTTTTGTTTATATTTAAAGACGATTTTTTTTTCTATTTTTGGGCAAAATAAATTTTCTTTAAAAAAATGAAAAACTATTTTTTGTTAGATTTTTAATAAAATTTAGTAAAGATGATGATTTACGTGGATAAGAAATAAAATTTCTAAAAAAAAATTTTGGACTGCCCGAAAAAAAGGATGATTTTTTGGGAATTTTTTTAAAGAAAGCTACATGAAATGTGTCAATGGTTTAAGGACATATTTGTGGATATATAATGAGTACAAGACAAAAATTTTGGACCAAAAATTCGAAATTTAGCGAGTTATTCACAATCTCTCAACGATCAAAAAAAGACCCCTACTGCTGCAGTGACAGTGACCTTCACAGTACATGAGTTCAAAAAAACCAAGAAGTTTATTAAATAAGAAGGTATTTTCTGTACCATGACCCTCGGGCTAAAAAAAAATTGAAAATGAACAAAATGGCGGGGTTTTTAAAGAAAATTCAAATTTCGCGCGAAAATTTGATTTTTCGACTGCCAAAATTACATTTTTGATTCAATCGGAAAACTGAAAGTTCATGATACTTAGAAACATTTATAAAAGAAGCTGGAATTCGAATCAAAAGATCGGATAATTTGTCTTCGAGTTATAACTGCAGCAGTTTCGAAATATGTATTTTCGAAAACTGAAAAGCCGCTGCTCTTAAGATGGCTGTAACTCAAAAAAACTATTCGAGGAAGCACTTTAAATTTTAGTATGCTATTTTTGAAGCGATAGACTATCAAAATATGCAAAAAAAAAAAATGATTTTTCCAAAATTTAACACTAGTGGTCCCCCTTAATTACCAAAATAAAAAAATTATTAAACGTAAGAATATTTTACCTAAATTTCAAAAAATTTCGATTAGTTATAAAAAAAGAAAACTAAATTGTCTAAAAGCTGAGTCAACTGGATTTGGATTTAAATGTGTAGTTAGTGTATCAAAAGCAGTACATAGAGTAGTTACAGTTTCTTTTGGAGTATATAGCTGACGAATTTGCGGCTCTTGCAGTAGAAGCTTCAACGGATTCATCTAAGCCCACATTTAGACACGAAGCCATGATTATTAATCCTGTCGTTGGCTTTACTCATGTAGCCAAGGGATTAATTTGTATCCTTGTATACTCTCTACGCGCATGTTCACATTCATTTTATCGATTTTTCTTCATCTACATTTACACTCTTACTGACACTATGCAAATTATTATTTTGTCTACATTATTAGTACATATATTTATTACAATATGTAAATAGTAAACAGTAAATATCAGCATACATACACGCTTGTGATTGTCGACAGTTATCGTGTCAAAGGAATAATCATAATGACGAAACAATCGATAAGTTCCTTTGCAGACAAAAGCGCCAGAGAGTTATTGGTACAGCATGATTGCTATTACATGCGATAAAGTGTCACAAGGCAAACTAATAGACGAACATTTGATCTGTTATATATAGATAAATACTTGAATTATTCGATACGGACGATTAGAGCCAATAATGTGTCTATATTCATATGCATCCTGAGCACTTCAAAGGATAATTATCCTCTTTGATATGGGAACATATTATACATTGAGTCGGCTTTAAACCGCTGGCATCTCAGGAATTATATCATTAGTTTCCCATTTTTTTTTTTCAAATTGATTTACGGCTGAAACCCTCTTACATTAGAGTTGATTAATTGTCTGTAACCTATTACTTAATTAATTGGGCCAAAGAACTTTTTTTTTTCTTAAAGTTTGACTTTTTTATAATCATACTTTGAAAAGTAAAAGTCGGTAACAATTAATTACCCAATGAAAAATATTTGTTTGAAAAAAATTTTATTAATTTTCAATAGTCTTCAAATTTTTTTTCATTTTCGAGCGAAATGAGACTTTTGATAAGAGATCGAGAACCCAATCAGGGAGCTAGTACTCGATTTATATATTTGTATATTTATATTTAATAAATTTTACTAAATATAGATACACAAATACATGAAGTGATCGAGTACTAAGTTTTTTAACTTACTGAAAAAAATTATATATCAATAAAAGTCAATAAATATGATAATTTAAGTAAAAATATAACTCGTGATAAAATTTAAATGGAAAAGTTCAATTTTGTATTTAACTTTTGACGTGACCCATTTTACCCTTAAATAATTATTATAAAATTTTGCTTCAATAAAATAAAGCCTTTTTTTTTTTTTTTAATTACAGTCGAGTTCAAATTTTTGCAGAAAAAAATTTTCTGTGGCTAATTTACGTATTTATAATTATTATAGAAAACCGTTAAGCGGAATTTATTGAAGTAACACTATATCGAACGAAGTAATAATATTTATTATGAAGTATTTGATTCATATTTTTTATTTAATATTTTTAATGGAAAAAACTAATAAAAAGTTTACTTGACATATACTTTTATTTATTTACCATACTAAAGTTTGCACTTAACTTGACACATTTTATAAAATAACTTAATGAAGTTAAATATTAAAAATAAAAAGAAACACAGTATCAGGGAAGCGAATATCACATATCTCCAGCAAATGCAGGTACTTAAAGTATAAAATAATATATTACGCGATAAAAAAAAAAATAAAGTAAGTATTTCAATGGAAGAAGATGCGTATATCATTGAAATGTTTTAAGGTCTGCCATCATCTGGAAGATATCATTCCAGTGATATTACTTCCATCCTCATTTTTTATTTTACCATTTAAAATATTTTATTTTTGAAAAAATCGAAAAAAATAAGCATCGCATGTAATGGTCCCGGGACAGTTGCCGCTGGTGAAATGATAAATTATCTGTAGCCTTACCACCGACTCGCGGTCCTTCCCGAACCTAATGGACCAGATAGGATATAAATGATTAGCCAGAGACCGTAGAGCATATTTGATTCAAACATTATGACATTCGAGACCAATTTGTTTTATAATCGCTTTTAAATCACTTTATTTTCCGCCCAAGACGATTTATTTACTTTATTAATTATATCACTATCATTTTTATCAGCGAGACCGGGGCATGACGGGATACCTAAACAAGTAATTAATTTTCCTGACTTGAGAACTGAATAAATTTCTTATTATTCTTACAATAATTTCAATTAAAAGTTTTTTTTTGACATAAAGATATATCCCAAAAATTTTTCCTGTTTTATAATTATTTTTTACTGATTCACTGTAAAAAAAACTGAGCTAAGTTCAGGTGGTGTGTTCAAATTTTCGGTGTTAAATTTCAACAGATAATATTCATTAAATTTTTAAATTTTTTTTAGGGTAGAGGTACAAATTTTGGCCACGTTTGAGCCACTTTTGGGCACTTGAAAAATTAAAATAAAATAATTTGTAAAAGACTCAATGAAGAAATTAATTTTTAGAATGTGTTCAAAGATACTTTTAATCCGCTATTAAACTGATCATTTTATTTTACACTTTTTATTGATTAAAATAAAATATCAAATGTCCAAAAATAGAGCAGTGGCCATAAATGGTATGATACTGAAGTTAGCCGAGGTTTAATAGTTTTTGGATTTCTTTTTAAGTAATAAATTATAAAAAAAAAAGTATTTGAAAAAATTGCACCTGTAGTTTTTTAAATTTCCTAAATGTGCATTTTTTTAGTTTTTTTTTTTTTTGTAATTGATTGGTTGAAAAAAAAATCCGAAAATTTTAAATTGTCTGCTAACTACAGGATCATATTAATGGTACCTCTACGCTATGTAAAACATTTTTTTTTTCTAATTTCTTTACGTGTAAGTTTTTTACACCGATTTAACACCGCCAAATGACACCGCCTATACTGGTGTTATTGAATTTTAACGCTCTTTTTACAGTGTAGTAGTTACTATACATATTTTTATTTCACTTATATTTAATGACTAAAAAAATTTATCAATATTTTTAATAAAAAAATTTTGTTATCCCATCATACCTCACTCTCCCCTATCTCGTAATTAATATTAACGAATATAAAAAATGATTTTCAATAAAAGAATGATAATAACAAAATAAAGTATTAATTAAATGTGAAAACTGCGTTATATTAAACATAAAATAAATTTGTGAAAATAACAGCAGCACGTACTGCATTCGTTACAGTTCACCACTGTGGTCAATAAATCCACGAGATTTATCGAATTCCGGTCTCGACCCACATCGCCGACCGCCACGTTCCAACATAAAAATAAATAAAATAAAAAAAAATCTAAATATACTAAAAAAAATAAAAATCTAGTGTTATAAATAAAATTTTTCATCCAACAAAAAAGCCAACTCTAGACATAGACACAGACGTAGAAGTAGACACAGACACAGATAGAGAACGAGAAAGAAAGAGAGAGAGATAGGGGAATAAATATTATAATGCCCGCCTACACTCACTACTCAGTTACATTGAAAAGTCACACGCCCTCTTTCTACATCCATTGATCTTAATTCCCTCTTGCTCTATAGCAATGCAACATCTCCAGTTACACGCACTCTTCTTATATACACTCATAGCTATATGGTAATACATGTATGTGGGTGTAAGACACTCACCAAAGTTATATTACATACATTAGTTATCGCATTTTTAATATTCCTACGTTGACTTATTTTATTTGTTTTATTTTTTTTTTGTTTGATTCAACAAGTTATCTGATACATCAATAATCCACTCCATTATTTTTAACTACTCTCGGAATAATAAATAGCCTCAGTCTTTTCAATTTGTTCTTTGTATTTTTAAAAACGAGCACTCGTTAAATGTTAGTTAGTAGAAACCAAGTGTGTCTAAATTGTTTGTTTAATTTTTTTTCTTTAAATGATTTATAAGCACGATTACTTATGATAGTTCAAAAAAGGTTTTATGCTCTCGTTCAATTTACATTTTTATTTATTTATTATTATTTTTTTTTTTTATAAAAATTTTTAATCGACCGCAAGCTCAATATTTTCAAACAGTTTTTTTTGTACGAACTAAAATTCCCACGCAGAAAAAAAATTTGAATCAAAATTAAAATTATTGATTTTAAATATTTTTATAGTATAAGAAAGTATGTAAAATTTTTTTGAACGAAAGATAAAAATTTGTTGAACCAAAAAAATTTTATTGAAAAAATTAAATGAGTTTTTTTGACAAATTTTTTTAATCCAGTTTTCAAGAACAAGATTTTTTTTTTTCTAATTCTCAATGGAATTAATTAAAAAAAAAAAATATGAAAAGAATCTATTGATCATAATCTTTGATTTTAAACCCAAGTAATTTTACTAAAAAAAAATTTCATTTCAAATAAATCCCAATATAAATTTAAAACAAAATTTTCCATAAAAATTTGGGTTCCCTCCTTTGGAAAAATAAATTTTATTTCTACGCCCATAACAATAATCGGCTAGATATATTTTAAATGAAAGACATCCAAACAATCTCATAAATGTTCCATTACGAACACTGAAAGTTATTACAAATTAAATAAATGCCCGTGCATTTTTGAACGTACAGAGGTTGGGGTCGTAGTAAATAATAATAATAATAAAAAATAATAAAAAATGTTTATAGTTATTTACTCTAGCCAGTTTTTTTTTTATTTTTCAGGTTTAACGAGTTTTGAAGGGGTCTACGACATGGTTGTGAAAATAAAAGTATTCATGTATACACATATATATGAAGGGTCAAAAGTTTCATATCTCGATTCTTGAGCTTTAAATCAACTGGTATATCTCCGCCCATTTCGTCACCATTCATTTTCAGTATGCTCATCGTGGTTAATTAATAGTCACGAATAAATTGGTCAATTAAATAATTATCTCTTGTGAGAGTAAGATGGCGGCGTTGCGTGTCAAATAGTCGTATCGATTCATGGGCTAAATTTGTGTTTGTGTAACCGTGTGATCATCAAATGACACAGGCATATTTTAATTCAAATTTAAATTTAAATGTGTGTATATTTCGACTCTGGTCTTTAGGATCCGAGTAAACCGAGAGAATCTTGGGCTCGTAAAATTCGTCCCAAGGAAACGGGCTCGAGTTTATAAGGGTCTCAGATTTTATGAGATATTTAATAGTTTTTATGTTTGACGTTTAAAATTTTTTGGTTTACTGTCTAATTAAATATATTTATTTTATAAATTATCTAATAATTTGGTGTTTTCATTAATTAATTAGTTAATTAATTATTGGGGCGATAAAAATTTGTTTAATAAATCATTTCGGTTAATTAATTTTGAAATGAAAAATATATATATTTTTCTCATGAATTTTTTATTGTTTACGTGTTCAATCGTCTAAATTAATTAGCTAGTTTATTTTAACATATTCTGAACTTCCTCAATTAAAATCACGCCTAAGTGGACTGTCGTTTTTTTTTTATGACCAATTAAATGCTTTTAATCCCAAGGCCGATAGTATTAAGAGTTTTATAAAAATATAAATTCAAATAATTTATTTGTAAATAAAAATTAAAAATATTTACAAATAATAACGTTAATATTTATAATGACGGTTATAGAAATAATGATAATAATAATAATAATAAATGAATAATAATTACAGAAATAAAAAAAATAATTTTAAAAATAATTAGAGGAGATTACTGAGAATGAGGCTGATGGACTTTGAAAGCGCACGAGCCTGCTCCGTCTCAAAATTCCAAGTTAATAATCATGTTGCGCAATCATCCTCGTCATCATATGAGATCCCATGACGTGTAGCCATAAAACGCACACGTACATGAATAATTTTATTATACTTAATAATTTACCAAGAAAATATTTTTTATTTTTATTTACTCACTTAAAAATTTTTTTTTATTATTATTTATATTATAAGTATATTAAGGGGACCGCTGGTGTGACTGCTCAAAAAAAGATGAGTTTTTGGGAATATTTTTAAAGAAAGCTACGGCATGGAATGTTTCAATGTTTTAAGGATATATTTCTGAATATATAATGAGCACAAGACAAAATTTTTGGACCAAAAAATTCGAAATTCAGCGAATTATTCACAATCTCTCAACGATCAAAAAAAGTCCCCTACTGCTGTAGAGACAGTGACCTTCACAGTACATGAGTTCAAAAAAACCAAGAAGTTTATTAAATAAGAAGGTATTTTCTGTACCATGACCCTCGGACTAAAAAAAAAATTGAAGATGAACAAAATGGCGGGGTTTTAAAAAAAAATCAAATTTCGCGCGAAAATTTGATTTTTCTACTGCCAAAATTACAATTTTGATTCGATCGGAAAACTGGACCTTCGTGGTATGAAGAAACATATAGAAAAGAAGCTGCGATCATAGAATTAAATCTATCGGATGATTTGTCTTCGAGCTATAACTGCAGAAATTTCGAAAAAAACAATTCGAAATGCGCTCAAAATTTCAGTTCGTTATTTTGAAAGCTACAGACTGTCGAGATATGCCAAAAAAAGATGATTTTTTCAAAATTTCACACTAGTGACCCCCCTTTAATAATAAAAAAAATATTTTATAAATTTAATATAATAAAATATCACTTGCGGTGACAAATTTAAGTATCAAAGTATCAAGCACACCACGCTCGGGGTGTGCAATAAAATAAAAGAGTATTTGCTATTTTTTTTTTGTTTAATGGGCAGTAAAAATTTCACATTTCAGAAATGTGGACGGAGAGTATACGTAGGATGTATTGGTTGCACTGTTACTCGTATACTTGTTGGATTTGATTTGTCATAGATAAGGAAACGTGACACACGTTGTGAATCTATCGCCTCTGGCTCATATACATATATATTGGGATCGATATGAGATGCGAGGGTGACGAGACGTGGGATTGATCACTTCTGATAGTCCAGCAGCACATTTCCATGAACGGTAGACGCATTAAAGAGGACAAAAATACGCACACATGCACACATACCTTTCATACATATGTAGCGATGATCATTATCCTGATCCTGCTCTTTATGCTTGAAACTCTCGCTCCACTTGAGTCCCCATTTACCTGAGAAAGATAAAGGATACAAATATGAAAAATCGTCGGGCAACGTACTCTCTACTCTCGCTGATATGCTGGCAAAGCTGCGCCACCACCTGAGAATGCAAAAAAATAAATTGAAAGAAAGACTACATACACATACGCGCACTTATGCACATCCACATATTTATTTATGAATAGATATGGATATACTTATAAATATATATATATATATATATATATATATATATATATATATATATATATATATATATATATATATATGTGTGCACATAGAAAAGAGTTGGCTTGGCTTGATAATTGCGCTCACGTCAAGCAGTCTTCAAACAATAATTAACGAGATAAACTACTGCAGTGAGCATCGCCATCAGGTATAACTTGCTCTTGAATAAAAAAGAGATGACGGAAAATATTTTGTCTATTTGTCTGCATGCTAAGTATTAGTATTTTTAATGTTGTTTATCTGCTTGTTAAATTCTTTAGATTTTATTATTATTATTATTTTTTTTTTGTTAACAATAAAAAAAATGATGATACTGAAGTTAGCTGTCTAATAATTTTTGGATTGTTTTTCAAAACGATAAATTAAAAAAAAAAATATTCAAAAAATTGCACTTGTAGTTTTTTTAATTTTCTAAATGCGCATATTTTTATTATTATTTTTTTTTTGTACTTGATTTGTTAAAAAAAGGATCATAAAAAATATATTTATAACTGCTGAAAAATTTCAACAAAATAACATTTTTTAGTGATTCATTTTACCCCATATTTTTTTTAGGCTTCAATTCTTTGTAATTTTAAATACTAACAAACAAAAAAAAATTGTCTGAGATGACCGACTTCCCCCTTATTGTTGAAACCGCAATTAAAAACTTTACAACAAGAAATAAAATTTTTTTTTTAAACTGGTGTCTCACTTTGCGCAAGTCACCCCTATAATAACAATGTAATAAATATAATTTATAAATTTCAATATTTTTTATTCACCAGGACATAAAACACTTTTTAATTACAAGACAGAGATTAAAATTGAAAATAATAAAAAATAAAAAAAAAAGGCGGCAAATAAAAAAGAATTTAAAATGACGGTCGAATTAATCCAACTGGTTAATTGCCAAGTGAATAAGAATAAGAACAAGTATAAGTTTAAGGCAAACAAGATTCTCGCTATCAGCACACACTCATGAAACACCCGAAGAATATATGTGACATTTATTGTTATTACGTCTGAGACGATTATAATTGAGACATAAATTTAAAAGGCCGAGAGGATGCTTACTTGGCGCGATTCGCCGTTTTAACTGCATGAAGTATCGCCATCGTCGACTCGTACACACACCTCGTGTGTTATGTGCGCTGGCTCAGTAGAGTACTGTGTACATAGGGGATATTGGGTTCGTCGAGATGATGCAACGGTTATCCCGCTGAATAATCGGGGAGCTTGATGTCGAGCTTGGTAATGACCTCTTCGTTATAATGCTATTTCCCTCACTTATGTCTATATATAAACAAGAATTACACATACACAGCTTTAACACATACACCGGTTAAGTCTGCTTATGTACATACGTGTTTACTATAGATTATATAATGCATTAAACATCAGTAAGTAGGTATCATACATTAATAAATAACTAATCGGTAACTAATAGGATCACGACCAGTTTTTCACTTTCACTTTCTTGGCGTCGCTAATTTTTTGACCTCGGGTATATTTTTTTTTCTTTATAATATTGATTGCTGGTCATTTAAATTGCATTAAATTTTTTATCACCCGTTAATGAACTCCGCGGACGTTAAACAGTCGAATGAAAATAAAGTCGTAGTGTCGGGGGATTAAAAAAAAATGGTATTAAAATTTTTAAAGAATTTTGAGACGTCAAGAGTCGTAATTAGGCGTGGGACTATAAGATAAATAGCCGTTTGATTTAAAAATAAAATTTTTTTTACTAATTAATGAAGTCTATAGACGTCAGTAAGTCTAATAAAAGTGCAATGTTGAACGTTTGGGTGATGAATAAATTTTTTTTAATTTTTAAACGATTGTCGGACGTCAGAAGGCGTGAAAGAAATGCTGAACTACGGAAAACTAGAGAAACTGAGTGGGAAAAAGATTTTTTTGTTACTCATTAGTAATGTCGGTTGACGTCAAAAAGTTTAATGAAAATGAAAAATTCAAAGTTCGCTCGGTGAAAATATTTTTTAAAATTTTTAATTAATTTTTAGACGTCAGAAGTTGAGATAGAAATGCTAAACTTTTAAAAACTAAAAAAATTAAGTTGAAAAACCTGTTTCTTATTTATTAATAATGTCGGTGGATGTCAGAAAGTTTATTGAAAGTGCAAATCCAAAAGTTTGCTTGTTAGAAAATTTTTAAAATACCTTTAACTGATTTTTTGACGTCCGAAATTGTGAAATAAATGATTAACTATGAAAAGTTAAAGAAATTGAGATATAAGATATTTTTTGTTACTTATTAATATCTGTGGACGTCAGAAAGTTTAGTAAAACTACAGAATTCAAAGTTTGCATGATGAAAATTTTGTTTTTAATTTTTAAATCTTGTGACAAAAATATGCAACTAGTGATTCGACTTGAAAATAAATTTCAGCGATTCATTAAAATGTCAATAGACTCTCAAAGTTTACTGACGATATAAAATTAAAAGCCGCTGATTGTAAAAATTTTTATTTCATTTTCTAACGTCAAAAGTTGTTGCAAAAATACTGAACTACGAAAAGTTGGAAAAATTGAATTTAAAGATTTTTTTCATTCATCAAAAATATCTGGAAATACAATAGAACTAAGAAATTTCAGACATACGAAGAATTTTTTAATGATGTCAATAATTTTAGTAAACGTTAAAAATTTAATGGAAGTATGAAATTCAAATTTTGCCGCCAAAAAATTAAAACAAATTTTTGAATGTCCCATAGTATAAATTATTTGTCCCCATTCAATCATCTACGAAAAATTTAACAAAAAAAAAAAGTAATGATCGCGTTTTTAAAATTCGTGTACATGTGTAATGATGATGAGTGCACACAAGCGTAGAGACTTGAAACTATACACGCGCCGTCACGGTGAATGATCTTGCCACTTGAGAGAAAGTCACGAGTGAACGTTAAATCTCGATATATATAAGCACGTGGCGTTTCTTCCGGTCGTGACTATGACTCTAATCGTCTGATGATCGTCATCCATTATTTTTTCCTTTCATCTATTCTATTAGCTGAATAATTTTATTTTTTACTTCATTAGGTATTCCACCGGAGCCTTTTATTATTTAAACTTTATCTTTATTTATTATATCATTTATCATCTATAATATATTATATATTACATTCAATTATGTATAAGTAAAGAAGGAAATAAAAAATAATATTAATTGGAATAAATATGACGGTTAATTTTTTTCGTTAAAGTCACATTTGAGACATTAAATGTGTTGTGAGTTGTGACCCAAGATAGCTTAGGTCGTTGTCATAAATTGCCACGAGTTAAAGCTTCTCGACGACAATAATTATTTCCTCCGTGAGTCACGTCGACGAATGATACTGTCTAAGTTAACAATATGTATTGTCTTTCGTGCAAATGTCTCGCGGTTGATGCGAGTCTACGACTATAGACAATAAACACTGAATTATTAGTCTTGTCGGTGCTATAATTCCATATTTTATGAGTTAATATCAAAAAAAAATTTTTATCACAAGCATTTTGACATCACTTATTTTTTTTTATGAGTGAAGTAGGGAAAGACGAGATACAATCAGCTGGACCCAAATGTTCTTAAATTTTTTTTTTTTTTTCATAACTGAGTGTTCATAAAATATTTATGGATGTTTTAGAGCGACATGTATTTGGGGTCATAATGAGATCCTTCAAAAATTTTGAAAAAAAAAAATTTGCTGAGAAAAACGGAGTATCTGCAGTAAAATGGGTTATAAAAAATAAAATAATAAATTTTTTGGAGTATTCTGATATTCTAGCACTGTCATTTCTTTTTTATCGATTTATTAATAACATGAGTCTTGAATGCAGAGAAATTTTTAGTAAAAACCAAAAAGTTTGACACTGTGAGGACATGTGGCGAATATCTAAATTTTTCCCATGCATATTGTAAAATATACTACTCGTAGCACGTAAATAAAGTGCGATTTCTATTAATGACGTAGTAAAAATTTAGTTACTGGCTCGATGTCCTCACGGTACCAAAGTTTATAAGTAATTTTTACTCAAAAATTCGCTGGGTGTAAAAATTTATTTACCATTGAAAATTGAAAAGGTTTTCAGTGAACTATATCGAGCATAACTTGTCAGTTTTTTGTATAAAATGGTATTGAAATGTGGCACTTTAGTGCGGCGACTCTATTGTAGTAAAATTAAAGTAACATGAAACAAGAGATAATATAAATTTAACGGTAGTTTTCGCATCGCTTATCACTATTTTATGATCCACGTTCATAAAAACGTGTCGATTACTTTTTAAAATATGTATTTTGAATTATATGACCTGAAAGTTTTTTATAATTTTTAACTTCACATAAAAACGTACTACCAAGTGTTTAATATTTTTAAAAAAACCTGATGGGGGTAAAAAAATTTAAGTAAATTTGCCAATTGAATAAATTTTCTTTTAAAAAAGTTGTAAAATCTGAATTGATTCTGTAAAAATTTTATCTGTCAAGTTTGAGAAATAAAACTTTATACAAAAAAATTTATCAGCATGTCCTAAAAAAAAAAAAACCCGAGCATAAATAATAAATTTAAATATCAATCGTGTCTCACTTAATATTCTCAAGTCCCAAGTGTTATTTCCGTCTTTTAGTAAATATTTAAACACACATCCACATCAATGTGTTCACGCATTGCGGAAGGAAAAAAATGTGGGTGTACATGGTCGGAAAAAAAGCGAAAGCCAACGGAAAGCCAAAAAGCCCAACAAGATAATAAATTTCCCAGGGTATACGCCTGCCGCGTAGGGTATGAAAGAATAATTTGCCACTGAAATTCCAACGGCGCAATTAACTCCCCGAAAGTTGAGCCGGGCTGTGTATATATTGCGTACATACATGTATATGTATGTATATTGTGACTATAGTCTGTCGAGGGAGCAGGGGAACAGGGGACAGGAAAATGATGTCGAGGGTTCGAGGGTGCGTGAGTCGAGGATGTATACATGGAAGAACCTCTACAAGAGACAATATAAAGCAGTACAGGGAATACAGGGAAAATGAGAGATGCTGAACAGTAAGAGATACAAATGTTGTGTATAGTGTGCAGTAATGTAGTGAGGACGATCGAAAATGGCCACGAGGAACGAGAAGCGAGAAACGAGCTGAATGAGGAATGAGGCCTATGGAGTGAGGACACACATTATATAGTGCGTCATAAAGTAATTAGGGGAATAAAAGACGTGGCAGGGGATAATTAACCCTCCAGGGTATACTGAGGATGTTGATTGTGTCTGTAACTATTGTTCTAATAATCGATCTCCATCCGACTCATGAGTCTATTAATAAAACGGCCACATTATTGATCATTACTTCAGTCCATACGAAATTACAGAAACAATTTTTTTTTTTTTTTCCTAGACTGAAAAAGCCAACTTTTCAACGCAATTAAAAATTACAATTATTTTTAAAAAGTTCGAAGATCCAGAAAATGATTTTTGAAATTTGTTTTTCTTCGTTTAAACTCAAATTACATTACAAACGATATTTGTTCCTCATATTAATTAATTATTTAAATTGTTTTGAAAGTTTTCTTATAAATACGATTTTTTTTTTTTTTTTTTATAGAGAATCCCAATTTGTCAGAAATTTTTGTGTAAGTAATTGAAAAATTTCTCTTATTTTTCATTAAGTATAAGCGAACAATAGAAAGCCAGCGTATTCTTAAAAAAAAAATGTGATAATTCTTGAACGTTCTCACTTTCCCTCTTTCTACACTCACTTTAATTAGGGACCATAATAAATATCAAACAATAAATTGGTATTAAAAGCATATTATCATTGTCACAAAAAATAAGACCGATGTAGTTTTATATACGACGTAGATTTACTTTGATATTCAGCTTGAACATCAAATTTCTTTAATTCTTCGTACTTTCATATGATCGAACACACGACCCAGTTACAGATAAGCAATTGATCTGCTTAATTTTAATTAGCTATAGATTTTTAAGACAGTCCAGAAAAATTCTTTATCAAAATTGCGGCTGTTTAATTAAAAATTTACAAAATAATTAATGAGAGACTCAATAATTACGTCAATTTGTTTTTCGAATATAAATAATTAGATTTCTTATTATATTTTGTGAACTTTCGGGTCTGTTGGAATCTCAGCAATTTAGACACACATGGTTATGTAATTATTAAAAATATATGTAATAATAAAACGTATTTTTGTAACGGGTTAATCATATATTTAGACAAATGAACTCGTTAATTTACATAATATAATTAGAGTGAAGTAGCGAGATAAATGAGCGTGTATATAAAGAGTAAAATAAAGAAACCAGCGGGATATTTAATTAACCAGATAATAAAAGCGAAATGAGAGGTATTATATAAAGATTTTTTTTGTTACCGCAAAAGTATGAATTTTCATATTTCATTTCGTTATTATTTTTCTTTTGTTGCCATGGGTTTTTTTGTTTGAGAAAAATAAAAAATGTAAAGAAAGGAAAGTAAAAAGTTGTGTATACAGTATGAAATAAAAAAAAAAGCAGAAGAAGCTCGTCAACGAGCATATAGAATTGCACCCGCGCGTATTTTTCTCTTGTGTATGACCGCTTTAAAATTTCGTACTACACCCCTACTCGAAAAGATCTCATTCAAAGGGCGAGAACCCGAGGCGCGGAAGGTTTTTTAGGAGTCAAAAAAGAAAAAAATCTAAATAATAAATAAATAAAGGGAGAAAGAAGACCCCCTGCAAGCAGGAAAAATACTTGGGGGTCGAGTTTTTTTAGAATTTTTTTTTTTTGTTTTTTGTGAACGCTTCGCACCATCGCAGACTCTAAGAATAACGGGTCTAGCTATATAATATGTAGTATATACTCTGCCACAGCAGTGTAGGGAGATGCCGGCTCGGCTTTTACTAATCTGATAAATAATGAGTCTCGTGTACAATATACAGAGATTGCTGAGGAAACGAAAAACTAGTTTCTCGCGATTATTTTATAGCGTTAGTGTAATCAAGTGTACCAGTACTATTGGACATAAAATCGATTTCTTTATATACACATATATTTTTCTCTCTGTTTTGTATTATACTTCGTATATAATATTTATCAAACTTACATCTCGATTTAATTAGTTTCAACTTTTCATTTTGTAAATTGAAAATTAAAAAAAAAAACTTTATCCGTTTAAAAGTTTTAAAATTATGTTTTTTTTTTTCAACAAAGTTTACTTTGGGATCTGAGGAATTTTTCCTGATTATTTTTAAGTATGTAAATAAAATTTTACGAGGCCACTATCGTTATCAACGCCAAGAGTTTTAAAGTTTTTAAAAACAGCCCGAAATAATTGTGAGCTCGTTTATAGCTTAAATAAATTTTTTTATGAAATAAATTATTGTTATTTGTATATGAATAGTAAATTTTGATGAAATACTGAGATAATAAATGAAAATCGATTCTAATTTCCTTATTAATTTTACTAATATATATATATAAGGAAAGGTCGCGCACAATGAAGTACTCGAGTCAAAAATAATTCCGGCCTTGGACCTCAATTTGACCTCAACATTTGAAATTCATATAAATAAGAGTTTAGACAAGTCTCAGTTTATGCGACATATTTAACTCTGAGGCATAGATGAGGTTCAACTCGGGTATAGATTTCTTTTAGATGAGGCCAAAATGAAATTTGTCTCAAATGTTACCCACCAATTTTTTTCAAAATTATTTTAAATTGTCATTCATTACTTTAATATTAATCAAAGTAATTTTTACATTTGTTTAAGGCAAAATTTTTTTTTTTTAAATTTGGTTCGCTTATGAAATCTATATTTACTATATTTATATATATGTATTATTTTACTCATCAAATTTTACTAAAAAAATACGAAAATTAATTTTACTTATAATAACCCTTTTTTGAAAAATAAAAAAAATCTGAAAATTTCCTGGTATTTTTGAACTCTTGAGCATCAAAAATAAAAATTTGTTTTTATAAAAAATTTAAAACTTGTCTAATTTTTTTAAAAATATAAATGAAATAAAAAAAGTTTATAGTAAAATAAAAAAAAATTAGTTCATTGAATTCAACCCTTCCTATATTTAATAAATATATCAAAGATTTTGGAATGGATAAAAAAATGAAACTCCTTACCTCTTGCAAACATTTCCAGCATTAATTGTTTCACCGAAGCCTTCAACAAGTCGAAAGGTCTTATTATCTCTAATTTTGACCTCGAAGGTCTTAATGACAGCTGTCTTGAAATTGTTCTGAAAAATAAAATATAATGATTTCAATTTTAATTGTAATTATTTATAAAATTGATTGATTATCTTGGGTATTATTTTAAATAATTATAATGAAATAATCTGCATTAGCTAATGGAATTTGGTGAACGTAAAGTAAAATAATAATTTAAAAATAATGATAATGTGTAATGCTTCATATATCTACCTGCCTGCACGCTAAAAAATAAATGCTCGCTGAAATGTAGATTAATCTGATAAAATTTTAAGTTTCTGAGTAATATTAATCTGTTAATGGATTTTTCGTGTGTGTTGTCTTACTTATTATCATTTTGTTTTAATAATCTACGATAAATCTATATGATTGACATAAATAATATATATATGCGTGTAACGGACGGAAACTGCCGTTATCTAGTTAAAAAAAAAAAAAATGAAATAACTTGAGATGATAAAAATTTTTCTATCGATTCTACAATAAAATAATCGTTTGATGAAAACGTACTAAGGAGTTGATTAGACGCGCAAAAATTTTTGTAATAAAAGTTTTTTTGATAAAAAAAAAAAGTTTGCTGTTCTCAATTGTATAGAGTTATCTTACTTTGTCCTGGTTTTTTTCTCTATGACATTTTCAATTTACTGTAATCTCTGACTGTCTAGTGACTTTGTATTCGGTATCTCTTTTATTTTTGGTTTTGTCTTTTTAAAAGCACTTCTGAGTCAAAGCAAAAACCACAGGAATCATTCTTATCATTTCCCGTTTGATGTTCTAACGGAAATTAAAACTTTTCGCCATACTTTTATTATATATACTTTTGAATACTTTACTCCTATACTAGTCAAGATAAAAAACAATCCTTTCAAAGTTACAATACAATAGAAAATTTTTTACTACAACTTAAAAAATATAAAATGTGATTTAAAAAACTTGACACAACTTTTTTTTTTCTTGAAATTATTTATAAAAATCAAATTATTAATAAATTTTATGAGAAGGACGTGAGCGAAAAATTTGTACAACACAAAATTTTTAAACTGACACGTCATGCTCCTGTCACTGTAACCAACTCACAGATAAAACAGGTCTGTAAAAATTACAGAAACAAATCTGTTAAATTTACTGAAGATGTTATCTTTCACACTTACAGATAAAATTTGTTATTTTTATAAATAACAAAATGTAACACTAGCAGATAAATTTGTGCAAAAATTACATATTTCTTTAATAGAATGTACATTATTACTTTATGTAATATTTACTGATCATGTAAAATCTACATAAGTATGATGTTATCTTTATCGAATACTTTTGTAATTTCAGAAGTTTGTTTTTAAAAAAAATTTCCCTCGTAAAAATTAATTTTTTGTTCTGTATAAATTACAGAGAAACTTCGGTAAATGTTATAGACTTTTCTGTCATTTTTATAGAAATTTTTTTTCTGTTCTCGAACAAAATCAGAAATTTTATTTAAAAAAAAAAAAAAGAAAAAAAGTCTGCGTGTTTATCTTAATCAATGTAAAAAGATTTAAACGATCAAGACAATTAAATATAAATTATTTATCACAAGATCATGACATTTCACATTTCATTAACTTACTTTAAAGCAAAACTTAAAATCCCAATTAGTTTTTATTGTTATTATAATTTATCCTGAATTAAACAAATAAAAAAAAATATATAAATGTATAATATATACATCACACATACATAGCTCAGTGAATTACGAGGCTATTATTCCAAACTGATAAAAATTTTAAGTCCCAGTCCAACGTACACCGAAATTCCAGATAATCGTCGTGTCGTTAAAAAAAAAAATAAGGCTACAAATACAAATACACTTTAGATCGATAGCGGTCTACCGGGAGTGGAGTAAAATTAAGAGACTTTTCAGTCACTATAAAAAAAAACATTAAAAGACTATTCGATGTAAACATTTAATTTTATTTTTTCATATCTAAAAAATTAGCACGGCTAATGAAGATCGTAATTTGAGAATTTTATATACGCGATGAACATGCAAGTAAAGCAACAGAGGTATGAAAGGGAGGGATGAAAATTTCTGACGGGTAGTATCAAGTATGTATTAGGATGTGAAAAGGCATCAGATAGTAATAAGTCAGTTATAATGCATGTACGGTAGAGAGTTATTTCGTTAAAAGTTTCCTGCTGATAACCTGGATTCCGATAGAGGCAATAAATCCTCTTGTTGTCTACGATGCATTTTCGTATAATATATGAGGGCCCAATATACGTCGTAAACATCCACTTTGGGCCGCAAAACCAAATGGACATAAAGCATATACGGATAAGATATAATAGGATTTATATATATATAAAGACGACATAGAGGTAGTATAGAAGTAGAGGTAGAAGTAAAGGTAAATGCAAAGGCAAAGGTATATATATATGTGTGTATAAGTTTAAAACCGTGAGGAATGTCCGACTCCTGGCGGAAACAAACGAGACAGCTCACTGACGAATTATCTTCCCGACCACTTACGACCTTCTGTATACTGTACATACCCTTACCCTCCTTCTCTCTCTACGACGGAAGCTCGTAAAAGCCGTTCTCTACTCACTAAAAACCTGCTTCTATATACATCTTAAATATTCGTTTTAGTTTACGTTTTTTTATAGTCCATCAGCGAGAACAAAACAAGCTAATAAAAATATATCTCATCTAACCACTACCATTACCACCCACCCGGACTAAATATTGTGTGTGTGTAGATTATGTTAAGACGAAATTAGTGTGCAATAAAATATTTTTATTTGTCACTAAATCGGGTGGAAAAAATTTTTATCTGATCATTTTAGGCTGATGAGCTGAAAGTGTCAATAAAAAAATGATATTGTTTTGTTGTATGAATGAATTTGTGTTTTTAGATTTTTATAAACTGTGGAATTGATCGACAATTGTATGTATAGAGAATAGAGAGGGGAATGGAGATATCATGAGGTGTCGAGTGGTATATAAATAAGTATTGCATTTACCTGTCAGCGAAAAGTTACAGCAGGTTGAGGAGTCAGTTGACGAAGACTGTGAGAGGAAGCCAGGGTAGGGGGGATAGAGAGGGGGGAGGAAAAAAGAGAAAATGAAAATGTGTGAGGTGGAGAGTCGTATGGGTGAAAGAGGCAACGGGCTGGGGTAAATATGCGATAACTTGGCGTCCGCTTATAAATCCCACGGCGCTCACGGTGACAGGTCACGCAGCAGTACCGGCGTCACCGTTTTATATATGTATATATATATGTATATATGTGTATATATATTGTATGTCTTTCTCACTTGTCTCTACATACTGTGAAGTAGAGAAAGAGAGAGTTTAGATCGCAACTGGGTTCAATTTACCCCCTTATCCGAGGTACGACCTCAACCTACTCACTCTTCCGAGGTTCATGCGGTGCGCTCTGTACTCTCTACACAAACGGGAAAATAAAAACGCTAAATTCATGAGTAGAGAATTTTAATACAAATTCGCTCGCCACACTATCGAGTAAACGTTATCTCGGTCGCACGATATGTACCCTCATGGCATATATATATATATATATATTTATTTATTTTTTTATTTTTTATTATATATTTTTATTTTTAATTTCATATGCGTAAATAATATGCTTTTGACGCCAGATATGTGGTTACGAATAAAAAAAAAAAGCTATATGTATATATTCATATATATACGCGGTTATATTTATAGACAGTAAAGCGCCGTAGTTTATGTGTTTGTTTTTAGAGATAAAGTAACTTTATACTACTCTATGACAAGTGATAGAGTTTCGGTAGTTCATATACTTTTTTTTCGGTCTATTTGTATTTTTGTGCAAACAGAATATAAACATACACATTTATATATTTCTTCTTTAATACGACGATCTATTGCCATGGTAAACAATTTTTTTATAGAATAGTATAAATACTAAAAAAATAAATTGATATATTGTAGTCATTAATTACCTAATATTTCATTATTTTTTATTGATTTTAATTATTTGAAATTTGAATCAGGGGAAGGCAAAGTTGGACAGTCCAAATTTTGATTAAATTTTTTGGCTTTACCCCAGCCACCGATTCTATTGTAAATCATATTACTTATTTAAATTTCCTTGTCAGTCACTACTTTAAATTTTGAAGATGAAAAATTTCTTTATGATAATAGGATTTATCTTATTTTTTTTTAATACGTAAAAAGTAAAAGATTTAGACTTAAAATAAAAAAATGTGAATTTTTTCCTTGACGTTAAATTTGGCCCAGCCCTCCGTAAGTAAAATTAAATATACGCACGCATGGATTTAAAATTCCGATTTGACATGTTTATTCAATAGAAATATTGAATTATATGGCAAAGTTAATTTAATTGAAGAGCTGGCAGAAGTTAAAAATTATCGAGGTATCCGTTGTTGGAATAAAATAAAATTGTCTTTATATATTTTTAGTACTGATGAAATAAAAAATTAATTTTTATCGAGAACGTGTTATATATAAATATATATTTTTTATTTCAAATATGTCATTGCAAAAGCATGGATGCAAATCACGTATTTTTATTACTGTTCATATTAAACTTATTTAAATTTTAAAATTTAAAAATTTAATGAACTATTTTTCGTGACGCATTTTTATAAATCTACTTGAAATCATAACTAACAATTTTTTTTTTTTTTCACCAAGAATAAAGTTAATTATTGAAAACAAAATTAATAATCAGCGAACATACAAATAAATATAATTTTTATCTTCTTATATTTAAATTCGAGCATTAGCCCGGAAATATCTGACATTTCTGTCATCAAAGAGATGAAATAAAAAAAAAAAGTAAACTGCTTTACAGATGATCGTGTAATAACTTGAGTCTGGCGTGGCCGAGTAACAGCAGCAGAAGCCACAGCAGTCAGACTCGTCTGCTTTACTACATATGAGGGTGTGACATATTAGTAAAGAACGAAAACTGTCATCAGAATCATGTTTCAAGCGCAGATACAACGCAGATGTTTTTCGCCAGGAAGTTCACACCCGTATTCGATGTAATAAATAATCCTAAGGAAACACCGTAACGTCACTAACGGCTAACATTAATAAGAAAACTATCTGGTATTATCTAATAAATGAAAGAAATCTACTGACCAAAAATTATCACGGCCAGTATAGTAATCAGATAAATTGTATATTTATTCGAAAAGTGTAATATTACTTTTATATTATTATAACTATTACTGAAGAGGGGCTGGGCTGAACAACAGTATACATATACGTATGTCTATATATATATCCTATAAATATTTTATATTCCATTTACTCCAATATATAAATTGCGGTTGGTAAATGATTTATTGATCAGTAAAAGTACACTGATGGTCGAAAAAGCCGCCATATGTCATTGCATCGTATTACATTATTAAAAAATTATTTCCACATGATTTGTCATGCGTTTAAAGCACTCGAAGAATTTAACTGTGATAATAATTAATAAATAAAAAGACAAAAATATTTATAATCTAATAACTCGACTGTGAAATACGATTGCATTGTGTGACGAATTGACGAATAAGAGCTAAAATTTAACGGACACGAGGCGATATGTCAAAAATTGGGTTAACGACTGAACTCTATAATTGTGTCGATGTATTTCGTGCATTCCTGTACCCTCAATTCAAAATATTCAGCATTTTGAATTGTATCAAATTTTTTATTTTTCAATAACATACATTACTGCTCTATATATGCACATATGATACCTTTTTTATTTTGTCCATCATGGAATACTTTGATCCTGGGTATCAGATTAAATTTTTTAATCAATAAATACTTCGAATTTTTTCAAACAAAGACTCTATATTTTTAATAATAATTATTTTGGCTGATTTTTTAAAATTTTATTTTATAAAAAAGAGATGAAATATTTATTGATGATCTACTACACGGAAAAAAGTAGGTACTGCAACAGGACGAGGTCCTTTTTGAGCAACAAGACAATTTTTTTATGATAAAATTTCAAAATTTGAAAGAGAATTCAAATTTTGAAAAAAAAATTCAAATTTTGAACCCGTACACACAGAACCCACCAGTAACCACCACTGGGTTGCGAGTTCAATTCAAAAGGCAAATGCTAGAGTACTAGACACCATTATAAAGATAAAGATAGCGCAGCTGACGTATCGTGTGTACCATTGTTTAGGTTTGTTTGAGATCTGCGCTGTACTGGTGCTAGCACAGCTCGTTTTATTAAAGTTTATGACCTGCCAAGTTGGTTGCTTGTGTATCTATGGTACACATACATGTATTACGTATGTGAGTGGACAAACAAACTGCCCTTATATACGAGTTATTCGCGTACGTGGATCTCGCGTCACTAACATTATCGTTTTACTATTTCACGTTATTCCGTGCGTCATTAAATTTAACGCTTACCCTCCGTATTAAATTATTGTCAATACACATTTATACTAACGAAAATATATAATGTCGTCAAGTGTGAATTGATAGTCATAAACTGAGTGTCTCTATATTGATTATTAGATTTTTTTTTTTTTATTTATTATTTAAAATTCCGATCTTGAGCATCTACACGGGAAAAAATAGGTGCTGCAACAAAACGCAGGCCTATGAGAGCAACAGGCCAAAATCCTGCTGCACCAACTGGATTTTCAAAATTTGAATTTTTTTTCCCGTACGGAAAAAGTGTACATCCGTATATATATGGGCAAATCTGAATATATACCGTATATATGAGACGTGTAATAAAAGAAAAAGCCCAAAAGATTGTTCATCGATCAATTGTGGCATCTATATATACATATATACATATATATGATGTGTCAGAGCGTAAACGGGGAATGTGTGAGTTAAAATGATAGAAAATCAGAGAATTTATTCCTCCTTGGCCCGGCAATCAAGTAATAAAGGGAAAGTACTCTTATCTTAACGAGCGATTGTGTATATTTGGGGAAAGGGAGTCAGCAATGTGTAGCCAGTAGAGAAACACAAGAGAATAAACCAAGCATGAGGGGATGATACGTCAGGGACTTTGGTTTGACGTGCATCAAGCTAAAAGTCATATGTGCTAGTCGAGGGTGTGCGCCAGTTGAGTAGACTAGCTGATATGCTTAGGACATGCTTTCTAGTCCCTCTACTGTCGACGAAAGCTTGACGGACACGTTACTCACATCGATAAATGTATACATATATATATATATATATATATATATGTACAAGTATGAATGTGTAGATATCATCCCGGTGGATGAGTTATCTAGACATCATACGAGAAATACCTATCTCTTGATTTATGGAGCAATTGCAGCTTAGCAGATCAACCTTTTCCCCTCTGAATGCTTCATGAAAATTCAATTGATCGATATACAGACGTACTTTACCCATATGTGAAAGCTGCGCGGTGAAAAATCTCGGAAATTCGGTACAATTTAAAATTCAAGTGAATCACTACCGCCAACTGTTCAACGGCCATTTTAACCTTTACTACATTTCTGTATATATATGTATATTTACATATATATATATAAATGTACATCTAGATCTATAGATATAGTTGTCTGAACGTATAGCTGCGAAAATTCACGCTCCAATCGACTCGGAGATTTATCGAAATTTATTCAATGCTGGGTTTCTGTACGCGGTTTTATGGGTCAGATAAATTTTCGAAATCGTTAAAATCACGGAGATATAACTATACTGGGTATAAGGGTGTACTAAATATATACCGTTCCAATAATTTTGTACTAAAGAACAATTAATGATTCTCAATTCATTAAATTATTGTAAATGCTCACAAATCATTGCAACGTTTCTTGTTTTGTTTATTATTGTGAATGAATTTATTTTTATTCTGTTTTTAAATTGAAATGATTACGAAAACAGAGCCGTTAAATTTTATTTGGTGCAATTCATGTGTTGTGCGTTTATCCCAATTGTTAATTTTTATTTGTAGATTAGCTTTTACTTACAATAGATCAAAAAATTTTTGATCCTTTTTGTCAAATTTTTACTGTTTATTTTATTTTTGCTTACATTCATCATTTTTTCAAATTTAAATGAAAATTAAACCCAACATAAAATTTTTTTAGGAAAAAATAAAATTTTGATTTCCAAAATTTTTTTTTCTCTAAAGTCGCATCAATTGGATATTTAAAAAAAAAAATGAAAATTTAAATTCAAATTCGAGGTCCGAGCAATCTTACAAGCGCCCCACTGCAAACAGTCCAACAAAAATAAAAATACAAAGATTTGTCTCATTTGACTTCTCATCAGCTGACAACTACAACCTAAGGATTAAAGTAAAACTGTATAGATATATAAATATAGCGGCATAAATGGGGGATGATGAAAGCTGAGAAATTGAAACGGGGTTTTTACAGTGGATGAGGTAAAATTGTTATCATTCTATATTACAATGTATAAGAGTTAGATTATCTCTGTCTGGTGTCTGGTTAAGAGTAGTTGCAACGGTACCATCCAGTTTTATCATTCAGACACAGGGTTTTTGCTGAGTGCAAGAGTTGCCGCGGCGCAAGTACACCAGTGCTTCCAGTACGCCGGATATATATTTTTCTTGCCTCAACTGGATGGAAGCTACGGTGTTAAATTAATCGAATTTAATTCAACTAAACGAAAACCAGATGGGATTGCTAGAGGCGCGAGCGTGCGGAACGGATGCGAAACGAGTAAAGTTTCAAAAGTAACCCAGAGGAGTATGGCCAATTCGATGAATAGACAAAAGAGAATAATGTTGGGTTTTTTTTCATTTTTTATTTAGTTTTTACGATTGTTACTGTTAATATTGTACTTTATTGGCGCAATAGTTAGCAATTCGTTAATTGATAATAGTTAGAGAATTTTTATTTATAAATAATTTAATTTATTTTCACTTTTAATTAAAATTGAAATTTAAATGAGTTTCCCTGGGAAATGCAAGTGCAGCAGACGGGCTGTTTAGCTTTTTTATGACACACTGGTTGACAGGTTTAGTAACTTATACATTTCACATTTGCGTGAGTAAATCTCATTAATGTTTTTACAAGACATTTTTTAAATCTATGTAATAAAAATAACAGTTGATCTTTTTGTTTCAAAGTCATACGATGTCATGAAATTTTCTTTTATATCACTTACAAATTATGTAGATTGTTATTAAAATTTTATGTAGAAATTCTATTAAAAATTTTGACAATTTGATTTTTTTTTTTCCAAATTAATTTGACGTAAAAAAATTTTTTTGGAAAAAAATATTTAAAGCCTTTTTCAAAAAATACTTTAAAGTTTTCAAAGGTCATATTTTTATACAATTATTAGTTAAGTGATTGATTATCGCGAGAAAAAATAATTTTCTGAACTTAAAACTGCAATCTCCGTTTTCTAGTTTTCTGTCATAATTTTCTGCCGTTAAAAAAAAATTCTTACACTTACCCTGGGATAAAGTAATAAAAAAAGAATTCAACAAATCACAAAAAATAAATTACAACACAACGTAGTTATTATACCAGCAGAAACATGAAGATTCAAATGCTCGGATTTTTTAATGTCTACTACCCAACCTAGTTCTATCACAAGTGTTAGATATCGACCCAAGAGTTTGATATCGCGGTTCTCGATATAGATCACCCGTGAATAGATGATTACTGTCGACGTACTCACGCAATCGTTCAGAGAATAAGCCACTGGAATTCCACCTCATCAATAAAGATCTAAAGCAACATATTACACCCACACAGGCATTCTGTGCCTCAACACATCGATAACCGGAAGCGAAATTCCCGGAAACCCATGGTCCCAAAATTATTTTCGTAAATAAACATCATCATTATTTAACATTTTCGTTGATTTTGGGCAAAAAAAAAAGGTTCCGAACAAGCTAAATATATTTATTCAACTGATATACACATATATAATAAATATACGCCTACATGTATTGACAAAACAACTCTTAGCATTCCTAACTCAGTATAATATAACTAATACTAGTTGGTCAATAAACTTACAAGTCAAGGAACGCCGGTTCGATTACCGGAAGAAGCAGTTAGGTTAGTTTGGCCGATGAGGGTCGATCGAGTTAACGTATACAACTACATATATATGTATATATATATATATAATACTAGCTAGCTATAGTACGGAATAGAAGCCGGATGACAAATAACAGATGAGGTTTTGGAATGCTGCACACGTACTTTAGTCTCTTCTTCTATTCATTCATCTCTCTCGTTCTCTATCTCAGTATCACACACCAGTAGGAATAGTCTTTTTGGTCCTGCTCTAGCTCTTGCTATTGCTTTTGCTTTGTACTTGTTCAATGTTCATATATATGTACAACAAGTACAGATCCAAAGACTCATCTAGCTTCCTCGAGGCAGTATCTGAACGACAACGCAGACTACGAGGACAAGTCACTGTTGCTTCAACGTCTAGTTCTGAGGGTGATTTAATACCTTCCATTCGTTTGATTCGATATTCTTTATAAAGTTTCTGCCGTCTAATCGGACTAGAGATGCCTTTTGAGTTTATAAAACTACGAGTAACAGTACTGCAAGACAGAACAAGAGAAATTGCTAATTTCATTTTGTTTGTCTTTGCTGAAAAATTTTAAACCAATCAACACTAAGTTCTACCTTCTCATCATGGCTTTCATCAAATTGGAGAAAATCGAGAAGAAAAATAAAGGTACTAAGTTTTTTTGGTATAAAGACAATAAGGTCGTTACGTGGCAATTTGGGTCAGCCAAAAGTTCTTTCAAAAAATTTATTTGGGAACAAAAAAAAAAAGAAAAGTGAAATTAGTAAAAAAAATTTGGACAATTGACACTTTTTTTGTTCACTGTCTTCTTCTTTTTTTAATGAACAATTTACTTTGTTGCGAAAAGGCAGTTTCGTAAATTATGCGAAAGGAAGATAGAAAACGATGTTTTGTTTTGACGTCGCGTTGGTTGGAATGCAAATTAGGGATATAAATTAAAGAGCTGAGTATGTAGGTTTGTAAGACAGGCGACATATTGGCCGGTTTAATAACCATGCTTTGAGTTTAAGTCTCAAGTCTTAGTCAACTTATCAAATCTTGGGGCTCAAAAAAACTCGTTACTCTCAAGTCACTTGTCATGTTCTTTTTCCTGTTTGTAGTCAAACACTTTTTTAAAAACTTTTCAGTTGTTTTTTGCTTCACAAGTGAAGATGAGCCTACATTGTGTTCTGCAGAGACGAGCGCACGTGCTTCACACCCGCTGGTTCATGACGCAGACTCTTAAACTCGCCCGCAACGTCCTTTTATCTTTAAACAACACCGGGATATGATATTTTTTGCACTCCATGGAGCTCTTTGCCACTTAAATAAAAGTCATTTGCGGCTTATACTTTTTATTTAATAACTAATTTTCACTTTTTTTTACATTTTATACTCGGCGAAATCCTATTAATTTTTTTCACCATTCAATCTCCATAAATTGGAAAAAATTTATCCTCCATTAAAAAGATAGATAGTAGGATCACATTTCTTTATAAATAACAATAATTAATAACAAAGAAAAAAATAAAATTTGAAATTTTTCCTTCCCAATCTTTTTTTTACACCTGACCATTATTTATCTTTTCAATAAAAAAATATATCCACAAAATATTATTCGTAATAAATAATACCCACAAAATATATTGTCCTATTTCTAATAAAATTGAAAAAAAAAAAAAAAAAAAAAAAAAAAAAAAAAAAAAAACAATTTATTATTGTTCGAATTATATTCCGTCCAGATTCATTTTATTAAATATTACTATATATATTTAGGATATCTTATTCTGTTGATTGATTTAAATAATATATCACTTGCAAAACTAATATCAGTATTTGTTTTACGCTTTTTTTGCCCGAATAAAAATTTTATATTCTTCATATTCTCGATTGTTAAAATTAATTAGCCCATTTACGGGTTTTTCAATGTATATTTTTTTAATAAAAACTAATATACCCTCCCTTAGTTATTTTTATCAATAATAATAGAGAAAAATATACTGCGTAATACATATAGATACTAAGAATGAATATAAATCTCTGAAAAATTATATTTGCAGTAAATATTATTTGAAATATATATTTTATTGTATGTATTTATAGTAAAATAAAAAAACTATCGTTTCATTGTTATTAAAATGATATTTTTTCTGGAGTTTAGTAAATTTTAATTGTGAAAACAAACACAGATATACATACACACACATATATATGTATATATACATTTCTATAAGGTTCGTTATCAAATTAAATCCTTTTGTTTGTGCATATCTATTTGATGAATATTTAAACTGTATAAGTGTAGTAGTATTGTATATATGAAATAATATTATCGAGTTGTTGGAATTCCATGAGTAATGATAGGTAATCAAATATTTGCGGACATTTACGATTTTCATTGAAAATCATATTATTAGCTTTTCATAAATATCTATGTATATGTCCATAAATATCCACTTGCATGTATGTGTGTGTATGTGTATAAATAGACAGCACACATACATTTAAAGACATTCTTGAGAGTATATTCTCACCAATTCACTTGTTCGTCCATCTCGTTCTATATAGCTGCATATTGTTCTCTGGCAATATCCCCATGACGTTAATGGGATTAACGAGAGGGAATATCCATGAGTGTCGGCACGATCTCTTGCTCGTCGTTGTCGTCCCTTTCTGCTCTCCTTTCCCTCGTCTTGCGGGCCTTCCACCCTTTGGTGATTCACTGTACGTCTTTAGCGTTTGCGCGCAGGCTCCGAATAATTGTGGTCAATTGTCAGATGAGAGTAAATAAAAGTCCTGATCGGGTGTAAGCAAGAAAGAGATACCCAGCAAACGTATATATATAAATATACATTTTTTAGTAGTTTATTTTATTCGGTGGACAAACGAATGAGATGCGAGAGAAGAGTAAAGACACAGACGTTGTCGTATCGCAAGAAGAGAACCAGAGGCTTCTCTGACCGTAGTCAGGTAAAAGAGAAGAGCTACAATACGTATATCTGTATACATATATATATACATATACAGGTAAGACAGCAAAAGTTGCTGCAGCAACAGTCGCGGGAAGCAGCGTGACAGTGACACATATAGGCGGCAAGGCAAACAGTGAATCGCTCGGGAGCACCTTAATTACATGGCGGCTTTTTCCTTTAACCAAGGGCTTTTACTTTTACGACTGACACGCGGAGGACAGTCCGACAGACATACTAGAGAATCCAACAGTAACGGATTGCAACCGTTGTACTCTCATTCTTTCTTTCTTTCTTTCTTTCTTTCTTTCTTTCTCTCTTTACTCACCATCTTTTCTTTGTTTTTCATTGTGTACTTAAACGCAACTCCAAGTAACATTTAACTCTTTTTTATATAAACACTAAACCGAGTATGTAATAAACTCTGATTGGTTACACAAATATACACGATGCACTTTAATGACATGACAAGTGACGTCGACAAAAAATTTTGAGCTTCGGTAATTAAATATGTGTGACTTTAATTTAAATTCCATCAAAAAACTATTTTTTAGCGATAAGTTAAATATAATGACAGTAATGGAAAATTTTAATCCCCTTATATTTCCGGGTGTATCTTAAAGGGCGCGACTATGACGGTGATGATGAAGAGGGCGAATAATGTATACGATAGCAGGGTTTTCGACTGGGAAAGGACGGTCACGTGCAAACACGTGCTATCGTTCGCACGGATTCCCAGTACGGGCGAGACTACTCGTCAAGTAAGGGTGAGAGGCTAATGTGTTCATCTCGACCTCGACTGAGGATTTAAGGGGCTGAAGCTGGGATGGAGCCGAGCAACTCCAAGGTGTAGATCGAGGCAGTGCAGTCAGGGGATTTACAATATATATGTATATTGTAAGGGATCTTTGCACGCGGAATCGCTCTGCCAGACAAGAGAGAACCAACATCCGGTCTTCCGTCTTACTTTCTTGCAATCGCGATGCTTCACTTGTTCACTTCACTTTACTTCGCACCTCAACTTGTTTGACTTCTATTGAAGTTGATTCCATGAGAGCTCGCGTGCGCTTAATTTTTTAAAAATATGCGCCGCATATTCATTGATTTATTAATAATAGACGTGTATTATTATTATTATTATTATTAATGCACAGTTATTACTGCTGACTAATTTTCAATGTTAACTTAATAATTGAAAAAAATGATGAGTTTATTTTCTCAAATGCAAGTGAAATTTTTATGAAATGTCAAATTAAAAGTAGCCTACTCCAGTCTAGACTAAAAACGATACCGAATGTGCGTTGGAAAATAATTCAAAGCTCTTTAGCATAATCGATTTTCATGATTGCCCGTGGGTATACACCAGGCAATAGGAAAAGAGGAAAAGGACATGAAGCCTAGCAAACGGGGGTAAGGGGACGAGACGGGAAAAGGGGGAGGGGTAGGATAGAAAGGGATGAGAAATACTCACATGATTCCACACTTTACGCAACGGTAGCCCAACGAGCCTTTATACATCGATGGTTTCCAACCCCTAGTATGCACTGATCGGCACACACATATATATACATATAAATATATTTACACATACATGAATACTTTTGTACTCACGTTGTCATTGCCCCCTACCGTTTAGATAGCATGCTACAGCTTATCCACATATATGTTGTTTAACACACACAGTATAGCCAGTTCGATCGAACGGATGCCACGGCAATGACAATATCACTAACGAGCGATTCAGAGACCCCCAATATCGTAAATCAAATAAAAATCATCATACACATACTATATATATGAGAACGTTTTACTCGTTGCGCTTATTTGCCCCTCTATACACACATCTATATATGTGTATATTTATATATTTATGTATATGAATATATGAATTACTTGTTTACGCCGCTCTATTGGACGTTAATGATACAAATAGGAGAGAGGATTTGCAGAGTCTCTCAGAATTTTTATATTTTTTGTCCATAGAAGCAACACAGCCGTTGTGAGGTAAGTCGGTTCATGGAAAATTTCTTTGAAAAAATTTACTACTTTGTAGTAAAAAAAATTACGATTTTTTTTTTAAAGAGCGTATTTAGCCCCCTCCCCAAATTATTTTAGCCAAAAAAATTTTTTGATTTATTTTCATTAAATATTATGGAGTAAAAATTAAAAATGATTAATTAATTTACGTTATTAATTAACTCGTTATCTATAAATTTTTAGTGTTTAGTATAAACGAAATTAGATCCACGATAAAAAATAAAATAAACATTGAAAATATAATGAAGCGAGTCGAGGCAGAGAGAGAATATAAAAGTAAAAGGAAACCCGACAACTCGGGATGTTGTGTATATATATGTAGGTTTTATTATTATGGAAAAAGGTATGTATAAAGCGAAGGTATATAACAGTAAGCCGCTTGAGTTTGTTTAAAAGACAACACTCCAATGTTGATAATATAATTAGCGTTATAGACAGCTCGACAAGCGCAACACATTTTAATATAAACAATACACATTTTCCTTTTGTTTGTCTTAGATTTTTACTTTTTAGTTTTCGAGCTTTTTTTATATAATAACTATGTTCTTTTTTTTGTTCTTTACGGATAACATTGTATAATTACGTTGATCCTTTATTGAACGCCGGAAAGTTGGACGAGCTTTCAACAAAGTTTTTATTAAAAAATAATAGCCGGTTAGAGAGATCAAGTTCGGTTGTGTTATATAACATCGTTATATTATCGAGATGAACACTGTAAAAAAAATCCGGGGTAAATCCAGGTGGTGTAGGTGTAGGTGTTAAAATTCCAGGTGTTAAATTTCAACACCGTAAGCGGTGTTAAAATAACACCGTAGTCGGTGTAAATATTCTTTACCGGTGTTAAAAAAATTTTTCGGAGTTAAAATATTTTTCGGTGTTGAAAATATTTTACTTTGTGAAAATTTTTACTTACTCGACCACTACAGTTAAACAATTATTTAAATAAGTACACGGAGAAAAATGTCAAGTAAATATTCCCATGCAGCATAGTAATGGTTACATTGCTCTATAGTTAGTGTCATGCCGCTCTTATGTGACTGCTTATACAAACTATAGAGTAATGTAACCATTACTATGCTGCATAGTAATATTCACTTGACATTTCTCTCCGTGTACATAGCAAAATTAAAATTTCTTCCAGATAATATTCATTAATTTTTTATTAATATTTCTTACATTTTTTTTCTAATTTCTGTATATATATGTAGAATTTTTTTTACACTGATTTTAACACCGCCTACACCGGTGTTATATCATCTTAACATCGCGTGGGGTTAAATTGAGTCCATTTTTAACACTGCTCTTTTTACAGTGTACTAAAAGAAATAGAACGGGGATATGTGTTAATGATGATCAAGTCGGAGAACATAGAATAGGTTATAGAACAAAGCTGATACTAAAAGCTGCGTAAAAGTGTAAGTATGTAAGGGGAAAAAATAGTGAAATGGGTTTCCCGGTAGTACAAAGTATCTTCTTTGTTCGAGAGCTCGTTTAAAGCCTGTTATATAACAATAAAATCCTAACGAGGACTCTGAGGACATTTATACTCTCTTAGGGTCAACAAATCTCTGTCCGGTGATAAACAATCTTGAAAAATAGTAATCTTTATAAATTAAATATTGAGCTTTTTGATACGTGCAGACCATTGCTATTGGAAGTAAAATTCAATTTATCCATAAAAAATTCAATGACAGTAACAGCAATAATCGATTTTCAGATGGAACTGCAAGAGCCACGTTCGTAAAGTTATACATATATATATATATATATATATATATATATATATATATATATATATGTGTGTATATATATATATATATATATACATCGACATCTACAACACAATACTGCAAGAAAGAAATCGCGATTGAAGAATGTGCCAAAATAAATGGACGTTACTAAGCAGTAGCAGGGATGAAAAAATATAAGAAAAAAAGAAATAATAATAAAAATACTACAAGGCAACTAAGAAAGTCAAGAGATCGACAATGTTAACGCCCAACTGTCACGCAAACAGCGAGAGGTTTTGCTATCGGCAATGCCACGTTTCTTTTCCTTTATATATATATATACGTTTTTTTTTTTTTTTATTTTAACATTGCCTTTCTCTTGCTTCAAAAGACATTGACTTGAGCGTAATAAATTTCGCACTCGTTATCCGAAAAATACCTTTTCGTTATTTTTATCGTCTTTTATAACGCAATAACACCCTAATCTCAAATATCATATATATTTATATATATACATATGTATGTATATAGTAATATGTATACTTAAACTAAAATATATCAAATGAAAATATTTATTAAGATGTATTTTAAGTTGAAAATTATTTAAAACTGGTGATATAAATTTTTATTACAGCAACCCAATCATTACTAACTTTGTTAGTATTTATAATCATTACTGTTATGTATAATTAAAAAAAATAATGATAAGAAGTTAAAATTTAAGTTTGTTTGTTATTATATTGGTCTGGCAGAAGCAAGAGGTACTCCGCGGGTTCTAAGCATGAATTTCCGCCGATAAAGCTTATCGGTGGCGTTCGTGACTTCTCAGTAGAAATCTGTTAGATCTTAAGTTTTCTTTGTATATATACATATATAAATATATATATATATACATATATATATATATACATACTCTAATTTAGTTCTTTTTTCCTCATCTACTTTAAACCACACCCAATAATATGAGCTGCACTAGTTCGCGGTCGTTTTACTTTTATCGACTGAAGGCCGTTAGCTCTCTCAAATTTCACGGGATTTAGTCAACACTAGTATGAGTTATATATTTAATAGTCTGAAAATGAATTACTGCTAAATCTCACTCTCTTGTGTATCTTGCGGTTTAAACTCTACTCTACTAACCATTGCTTTTATGTATTATAACATTTTATATCTTGGGATATAATATTCGCGGCTATGTACTGATGATTTAAGACCGCTTTCCTCTTGCCAACTATGTGTTATACCCCACTTAACTGTAGTCATTATTTGATTTACTTTCTTGTGTTTACCACCGAATTTGAATTATTTTTATACGTATTGTAATTTTAACCTGAGCCCTATTTAAATAAAACTTTTCCGATGGGTAAATAAAGTTTTTTTTATCAAGATATTAATTTGTAAGAAAATATTTCAAAACTGATTACGAGAAAATTTTTAATTAATTGAAAATATATGTATGTTATATATATATACGATAAAAATTTAATTAGTGAAAAAAAATTAATTCATTAACTGAGAAAGTTTTATTAACAAGAATCCACAATTAAATGGATTTCTAATAGTAATTTAATATTAATCGAATGAATGAATAAAATTTAACGATATCTCATTATTGTTTTTCTGTTAACCGAAAGCGATGCAGTTAATAATTAATTTTCTGCTTTTAAATGTTTTCGAATAATGTCACTCAATCAGAATCATTGAATTAAATCTTAATTAAATTTCATTACATTTTAATATTTAATTCTTTAATAGTATTTATTTAAAACAAAAAAAAAAGAAAAAATCTGAAAAACGGTTGATCCTGCAGGTTAACAAAACTACCAAAACTTCCCGTTGTTTTTGAGTTCGGGAAGCTCGAAAACGTTACTATTGGTCAACTTTTGAGCTCCAAGCTCAAAAAACGCCTGGAATAAAACCTACTATTTTTTTTAAATATTCTTCATAAATAAAAAATTTGCGTACTCAGGATACTAAAGTGCATTTTTCTTTACTTAGCTCTCCCATCTTACCCAACCCTCCCCTAATAATATAAATTTCATAAGTAAAATCTTAAATTTTAAATATTTATAGAAACCTCTTACCGGAAGCTGAGACTTCGCTATTAAAAATTCTTCGAGGATCAATGAGCCACTCCGGAAGCAACCAGATGAAAAACGAACGAATCCAACCGGTTCTTAAACAACCTAAAACCAAAAAAAAATATAATTCGTAACAAAGGAATACATTGAGCTGCCTTTATGTGAAAAATTAGTCGTAACAACTATAATCAGGTTACACTTTTACAAAGTTAAGTTGACCCTAATGCCACTGTATAGAGGTTAAGCGCTAGTTTAATTAACTTAAACATAATTTCTCATTCAAATAATCTTTTTTATGACAAATAAATATTTATCTATCTATTATCCAATTGTAGGCTTTGTAGACTCGAGTAAATATTAATTGGCTCAAAGAAACCTTTTTATTCTTTTTTTCAAATTTTGACTTTACAATTACAGAGCGAATTAAAACGATGAATGTTTAAACTCTATATCAATCATATACCAGACATTTGAATATTTAAAGTGAAAAAAATAATAAAATTGTGAAAACAGCATATAGAGACCACCACTAATTATATAAATAGATCCATTAATTAATAATGCAATCCATCACCACCAGCATCAGGAATTTAATAAATCATTAATTGCACGGTAATAAAGTCATATAATCAAACAGCTCTCGTTACATAATACAAATATCAATTAACTCATAACGGAATGCCGAAAATGAATTTTTAAACTAATTATATATTATACATAACATCGTTTTAAAGAGACTATCGTCACGCACGAACACATATTTCGTGATATCTGGTGATAGTGTTGGCACACATATAATAGGCTGCTCGAGTGTAAAGCAACGCAGGGACGTCGATCAATTATACCAGTGGAGAAACGGATAATAGCAGTAATAATGATCACTCTGAATTTCAAACATTTTCACGCATCAACTTGTGGTTTACTTCCAGTTAACTGTTGTTTACCCTACACCATACACATATCCATTATATTATCCATATATATAGACGTGTATATAAATATTTAATGATAATTTTTATTTCTTATTTTATTACCTCATCGTCATTCTCATTCTTATTCTTTTCATTATTTTATTTATACAGGTACTTTATATATATACATATATATTTGTTTATAAATGGAAGGAAGTGTTTATGTGGCAACACTTATTGCAATGCACGTGGGAAAGACTGTGCACCAGTTTATCGCGAGAAAGCCTTTACATTGCTTCTCTTATTCTATATACTTCTATACTATACGGCTTAACAGTATAGTTTTTAAAGTCACGTGTTTCCTGTGAATTCACACCACAACACTCTCGAGATACATTCAATTGAAACATCTGATTAGTGTTGAGTTCTTGATTGGCCAATTTTTTAGCTTTTGTACACTTTGTATGTATTTATATTTATAAACAAGAAAAGGGTTCGGGGGTAAACGGGTCTCTAAAATTTCGATGAGTTACCAATGTACGGGGTAAAATGGGGCTCCAGATTTTTTTTTTTATTAAACCGAATACTTCTTTGGTGACTTAACTAAAGTAAAATTACAAATTAATATTTTATAATTTTTTAAGGCTGTCCTTTTTGCCTCACATTCATAAATTTTTTTGTGGCTGAGTTATATTGATGTTGAAGACTTATTTGAGAACTGAAGAAAGTTGAACCCCATAAAAAATTGATATTAGTCAAAATGTTTTACTAGCCCCCTCTTTCTTTCTTCTGTATGTATATAAATATATATATTTTTATAAATAACTGTTATGTAGGTATATATATATATATATATATATATATATATATATATATATATATATATATATATATATATATATATATATATAATTATTTAACCTTGGATATTTAGTAAAAATAAAATATCAATTAGAAGAAAAATAATTAGCAAAATATATGAAAGGATGATGGATAGGAAGCAGAACAAAATACGAAGCAATTAACTTCTTTAAATACGTGCTTGATATTTAAGTCCTTTTTTTTTTGCAAGTTTATTATTTTGTGAATTTTTTATTGGACATAACTCATCAAGTAGCATGGAGGCAGCACGGCGTTGAAGGAAGGAAAGGAGGAAGACGATAGTCGGCCAGGGTTCCATCAATAATTTTGAGCAAAATCATGTGGCTCTCATTGATGACCATGACTATTCATGAGGCAATTTAGTCAAGACCATTACATCAACGTCCTCTTAGCCGCTGGTGAATCAATAAACTTTGCGTCGTTCACTTTCATTCCCGATCAATCAGTGTGTGTAGCAGGTGGTAATAAATTTGCTGAGCGATTTGTAAACTTTCTGTAACAGCGTCTGTATGAGGTACATTCTTACCTCGGTTCCTGACTCTGCTCGGATCGGCTTCGGATAATATTGATGGTTGGTCTTTATACTTGCTCAAAAAAAAGCTTATTTAAATATAATAACATTTACTTTTGATAGATTGCGAGTATTTATTTTTAAATCGACTCGAAAGTTGGCTAATAAATTAATATAATGACAAATTAGTCGGGTATATTCAATGCTAAATACACTTTTTACGTGCCTTTTTTTTTCTTGGCTCAGAAGTTATGGGTGTGTTCTGTACTCGATTTAAATTTGAGCCGATACATTCACCAACGTCTCTCCACAATTAATTTAATATGATTAATTTATTTAAAAGTTCACCATTACGAAAAGGTGACTAGTAAAAAAGTCGGGTGCGCAGTTTTAAATGAAAATACTCATAACATTTAAGTTTATATTCACAATTCAACTATGTTCATATTAATAATTTTATTATTATTATAATTATTATTCATAAATTAACTTTCAAATTTCTCAAGCCTTTTCACTCCAGTTTTCAAGATCAGGGGCATACTTTTAAATCTTATAATCAGTTAAATCATTGAAAATTCATTAAAATAAATATTACAAGATAATATTTATTGTAAGCTATCATTTGATACCTAACATATAATTTTAATCAAAAAAAATTTCAAACTCCCCCGAAAAAAATTTTCTGAAAAAATTTAAATTTTTTAATTGTAAAAAAATAATTTTATCTGCATCTTTCAGAATAAACTGTGAAATTTAAATTTATTTTAAAAAATAAGACATTCGGGTGATTTTATAAATGTTCCATTATGGCCACGCTAAATATATAAATATACAAAATATTTATCTGGCTTGAATTTTTATTAGCTAGCAACTGGCATTAAAGTAAAACTGCTTATCAACATAAATGTTTTACTACGAATGTACTAAAAATAATAATTTGAATATTTTCTAAACAGGCGGTTAGCTTGTTACACGAAAATTAGAGGCATGTACCACAAATGTGCTGTTTTTCAAGACTATGCATATTATGAGACGCGTTTAGTGTTACCAAGTACTTGTGGTTCCTAATATAAGACCCCAAAGAAACCTCTCGACGACTTGCCATAACACGAACTGCAACACTTTCACTTACCCATAATATGCTGTTGTTATTATTACAACTACACGAATACTCCTGCTCCAGCTTCTGCTGCTGTTGCTGTTACTGTTACTGTTGTTACTCTGGCAACGTCATAACATAACTTATGAGTATAATACAGTAATATAAACCTGTAGGTATTGTGTATTAACTTCACACTATTTCTTTTTCTCCTTGATCCAGTTTCAATTTAACGACTAATGGCTATGCTAGTTGCCACCATCATTTTCACAAACTTTTTTTTCCATTCTTCAATGATTAATTGTATTTTTAATGTTTCATTACTATCTCAAACTTGTTAATTCATTTTTATACATCGTATATATACATTTTTTTTTCAATCATTAACGTTGCGTCATATACCGTCGATAGAAATTATAAGATAATATATTATCGTTACACAATTATCAAAAGTGGTACAAAATGTTACGGATTTAATTTTTATAGATTGTAAAAAAAAAACCGGGGTAAGTCTAGGCAGTGTAGGTGTTAAAATTTTTTGTGTTAGCACATAAAAGTGAAGGAAGATAATATCTCTAGGAATTCTCTTGGATTTCTCTAGGATTCAGAGAAGTCTTCTGGAAAAATGCTAGCACATAGAAATGAAAGAAAATCATTTTTTTTCCCATCAACGAGTCCCTAGTATGGATTGTTTATGTGCTGAGTGTGTATTCTCTGTTGAAGCTTCAGACAAGTGCTTCTGAAATAGCACTAACACATAGAAGTAAAGGAAGTAAAGATGTTATTTTATTTTAACACCACGTGGTGTTAAATTGAGTGCATTTTTAACACCGCTCTTTTTACAGTGTAGAACTGCATAATGTTATAATTGATTTTGCAATGCGTTTATATGACTCTAATAAAATACATGTGTGTTAGATATGAAGAACAAAATGCGCGGTTTACCGAACAATTCCCCTTTGTTTTCACCCCCTGTATAAAAAGCAATACATCTAGTAGTGGTGTATACATGTTAGTAATTCACGTCAGTGTACACAGGGTAAATTTATGAGAATACAAAATGTCGAGTGTGAACGAAATATTAACGCTTAAATAACTGTAATCCATTTATTACTGATCATACCTATATCATCAATATATTATATATTTTACATACGTTATTTCCTATCTGTTGGCAAATTATACAATTTGTAAGTAATTAACATAATTAGTATAAAATAAATAACTCGTTTTACCCATATATACATACATAGTAATGGAATAATCAAACATATGCTAAATATTCAATTATCAACATGAATAAAATTAAGATTTTGAGAAAAAAATACATATAGATATATATATTTAAATTCAGCGTAGCGATGAATTTAAATTTATCTGAAAAACATCTAATATATAACTCGATAATTACAAAAAAATTTCTTAGCGACAGTTCAATTTATTTACAAATTTTGAATTTCGATATTTATTTATACGCGAATAAATTTTTTTTTTTTTTTAATTAAAATACATAAATATATTAATATAAAATTATAAATCGAGTCTTCTGCATTAATTTAGTTTTGCAAAAATATATTTTTAACTAATTAACAAAACTGATTATTTATATTGTATAAATTAGAATTCATATTAAAAATTAAAATTTCTCAAATTTAATTCACGAATATTTTACGAAATATTTTTTTTAATTTAAATTTAAGTATATTCTCGTGTTAATTTAAATAATAAATATAATTTGAGAGTATGAATAATAAATATAAATTTAAAACGATTTTTGGATACCCCATTTTTCTCACATTACCTCATTTTCCCAAACTCCCTTCATATTTATGAACACCTGAATATTTTCATTTTAAATTTTGTCCCAGTTTTTGTAAAAAATCGATCTTTACTTTTACCTATTAATCAGATAATCTAATAATCCCTATTATTGGAAATTTTTTCTCGCTTTGAAGTTCGAAATTGAATAATAAATTTCTAAAAAAAATCAATAGATAATAGTGGGAAAAGTTTAATAACTGTAATAAATAAAAAAAATTTAATATTCTGACTAAAGCGCGTATCGGGGTATTAAATACTTTAAGAGCCAGATAATAATAAGCAACTAATGATAACGATGAATCTTGAAAGATTGATTTTCCGTT
The DNA here is from genome assembly GCF_026212275.2 of Microplitis demolitor. Classification (NCBI taxonomy): domain Eukaryota; kingdom Metazoa; phylum Arthropoda; class Insecta; order Hymenoptera; family Braconidae; genus Microplitis; species Microplitis demolitor. Next base: position 5,345,531 of record NC_068547.1, on the reverse strand, counting down.
GTCAAAAGGTATACGCGAAACTCGAAATTATATGCCTTGGGCGTCAGTGAATGAGAGGAAATTGAAGCGTAGAATATGCTCTTTCAAGTGGATTGTAATATCGAGTCGGATATGCAGAGTGTTGAGCTATCGCGATGAGAATGCCTGAATAGTGTATCGAATCCTCCTCTCCCTTGTGGGAGGCCATATAAAAGATATCGAGTATGCAAAAAAACAAAAGAGGAAGTGAAACCAGAAAACACGCATATTAACGTGAGAAATAATACTTTTATACTCGATTCGTTCGCCTTCATTACTTTTAACTTTAAAACCGGTCCTCGGACAAACTGCCAGCACGACAGCGTGTCCACTTGAGACTTATTAATAATATACATTAATAAAGTTAATAAAAATATTAATTACGCTTCAATAGAGACACCTATACTAACTCATGAGAACGGGAAATTAAAAATCTTGATAACGAGCCTTTGATAAAGTACATATATACATATACACATACATATACATATATATATTTGGAGTGTGTCAGTCGCGTGTTTTACTTTTCCTATCTCTCAACTGCCGGATGGGAGAGTAATTGCGACATGTCGGGGTCGCCATGCAAGAAACTTTCTTACCGGTATACATACGTCCTGTCTGGTCTCCACACACTTGTTTATAAATTTTTTTTTCAAATTTTTTTCTTTTTTTTTTCAACTTTGTTTTAATTACTGCATGTTAATGTTGTCAGACATAATTTTACTTTTATTTATTCTCGTCTTTTTATTTTTATCATTAAATATATACACGTATTTTTATATAAATATATATATATATATATATATATATATGTATATATATAGACGGCGGTGTGAATATAATCTGACTGCATTTAGCGAGAACATTTTTTCATTCGTGAAAAGTAATTAAAAAAGAAAAATAATAAAAAAAAAAGTATCTGGTGTGCTCAGTGAACTACATGCATTTAATTAGATAATTTGTAATTAGTATAATTAGTTAAAAAAAATAAAAAAGCAAATAATGAAAAGTTATGCTGGTAAACTTTTTAATCTACTTGGTAAGAAAAAATTTCTAGCAATAAAAATAAATGAAATTTGCATTAAAGTTAAACTTTATCGAACAAATTACTGGTTTAGTCCTGTATCTTTGAGAAAAAGGTTTAAATAAAATAACGAGAAAATTTATATAGATAACTGGAAACGCACGTGGACGAGTTGGACGGGCGCCCATTGGCCCGCGAATTTCGGATTGCAGGCAAACTTTTAAAACTTAACTGGTTAAAAAAAAGGTTTACTAAAGAAAAGGACTGAAGAAATCACAAGTGAAAAGTTTTTACGAGTGATCTGGTTTTTTTTTGTCCCGGTAAATAGTCGGAGAAAGCAGATAAGAAATAAATGAAATGCGTCGAGTCAAAAACTTGCCGAAGAGGAGATACAAGAGTGCGTGCATGGATTCTTCGCTGGGTGAGTTCACGTGTGTACATGTATGATTACTTATAAGACAGTATGTACGCCGAACACCCAGTTTATTTGACAGGCTTACCAAGACGGCTGGAGTTGGAGTCGGAGTTGGAGTTGAAGCTGTAACTGAAGCTGGATACTTTGGTAATGTTAGTTGGGCAAGTCGACTCCGAGCATGTTCGCCCTCAGGCCCGACATCATCTCTTCTTTTTTAGCAAACTCTTAAGGTGTACGTTTTTTCCCATGTGTGCTCAAATGCGCATGTAGTGTATATATATCTACACGAATTTTGGATGCGTCGCGACTTGTGCATCAATCTTCGTTGCGGTCTGAGGGAAAAAATGGACATAATGTTTTACCAGGTCCACTTTATCGTCTCTCTTACTCTATAATATATATAACGAACGGCAAACTATGCGCATCTTCTTTAACCAAATTAATTCAGCAATTTTACTTCTTCACAGCACCACCATAAATAAAAATAAATATACATTTTATGTGTGCGTGTGTGGGTATATATAATTGTCGTATATTGTCATTACCGTCAAATTGATGATAATAAACTTTGGAACCAGTCCATAATGAGAGAGTGCACAATAAAACTTTTTTAAACGCTGGAAAGTTTTGTAAAAAAATTAAAATAAATAAATACAATTATAGTGAATAAAAAGGGGGTAGTTAGTTGGAGGGTGGCTAAGGGGGAGGGGGAAAGGGATGTTAATGAAATTTTCAAATTAAATGTCAGGACAAATCACAGTTGTTGGAGACAACTTTGGATGTGTATATATAGGTTTAGCGTTTGTCGTAGAAGTCGAAAGTGGTTGGGCAAGTTTCAGCACGATTCAACTCTGGAGGTCAAAGTTTGAGTTTGTCTCGTGTCTGGTGCTGTCTAACCCAGCGGCAGTGGCGAGTATAACTAGCAACAACAGGCAAAATAGAAGTACTGGCACTACACCGGGAAGAGAAGCTGAAGCTGAAGCAGAAGCAGAAGCAGAAGCATCAGAAGCACGGCACACAAGCAACGAACCGAGTAGTAGTCAGTCGGGAGTCATGCACATATTCGTTTAACGAGAATGCATTGGTCCAGCGAGAATCGAACGTGACGAATGCGCCGAGTTAGCTTCTCTGCTGGCCAGCAACTCTCTCGGGCCATCATCGTTTTTCAAACGACCTGCCGCCGCGAACGGACGCCAGGGATATCGCTGGACCCTCTACTCTTGGGATAATATTCCACGAGCGATTGCTTTCTCTCTCTCTCTTTCTCTATCTCTCCTTCTCTGTCTATATATATACAGAGTGAATTCGTTTTGGTCCTTCAAGTTCCTAAATCACAGATGTCTTCTCACTTGCACGAGCATCAGATCCAACTCTACTCAGCTTCTCAACTCTCTCTAGCATCAATGCCATTTCGATGGACGTTCAGCGTCATTCTGCCGGTGATTGATCGCTGCACAAACTACTTTTGTATTGTAAATAAACAAACATCTCTCCAGAGTGCTCGTTCGATTGTATATATATGTATATATATAAACAACAAAACTGTCCAATCTATTGTGGAGACTTTCGTTTTGTCGGTTATGCGCAGAGCCATGTACGAGTCAAGTGAGAATGTAATGGCAAGCACTTTTTGCATCCAAACCGCGAACTAAACCACATCAACGTAGGAATCTTTAACCAGCACACAGACACACACACTTACATACACACATGTACTTATAAACTGTGTACATAGTTGATGTAAATATGTAATTACGTATGTGTGTGTGAGTCTGTGTGTTAGAGGCTGCACTCTACATTCAACTCATCTCGCAACTCGGCTCAGTTCGCTCGACTAAAGCGGACACACCCTTTCCCGCTTGCATACCGGAGATTAGGAGAGAACTTTGCTTACACCCGAGAGAACTAAAACGAAATATTCCGTCGACGAGTGCTATGCTCTGCAGCTAAGCAAGAGCAAGCGTTTGTCTGCCTGCCTGCCTACCTACTACTCGTATACTCTCGAGTTCAAGTCCCGCTCCTATTCAACGAGCTGTGCTTTGCGATATATTCCTATACTTATACTATTATATGCTTCTTGTCGACGAGCATAGTGAGTTAAAGAGCATCTACGAGAGCAAGAGTAACCGAGAGGAGAAGAGAAAGATAATGGCTCTAAACTCCAGCATCAAGCAAAAGCATACGCTTGATACCATAACAACCGATATCACCTCTTATTACTGCTCTAAAATCAGGCTAATTTTACGAGCACGAACGTTATTTCTTGGAAATCATGTTTAGTTGGTTCTAGTGCGCTGTTGAAATATCCGTACTTATATTATATGTTAAACCCAGATCTATTTTCGTTAGATACATATATTTGTGTGATGGAGAATTCTGGAATTGACTAACGTTTATGTTTATGACATGTCAAAAAATGATTTGTGATAGTGATCTCTTGGATATACAAATTACATATTAATACTCTGTTTAGTAACTAAACGCGTGTAGAAACACGATACGAGATTGTGTTATACATATTATGTAACTCGAATTCCTGGTGCATGATTGTTACACCTTTACTTTGTTGCGGTACTATGAATTATGATAAAATAAATCTGTTTTTTGTTAACATATTTGGGTTTGGTGATATGATAGTAATGTGCGGTAAATTTTTGTATGGATTTATGCTTGCCCTTGATCTATGACAATGAAACTCATTGTTTGTAGAATATTCCATATCGATTTAACTTTAATAATACCCATTATTCGCTTTCAATTGTTCTCTTGTAACTACATGCTTTTACGTTACGCTAGACTTAACAATTGCTGTCTATTGTGTGAATTATGTAATTATAAGACGGGTGTATTCAAATACATTTAGTTTATTGATATTTGTATTCAATTTATTGATGATAGTAATAATTCAGAATTACAACATAAAATCATTATTTGTTTTAATTAAAAAATAAATTTTAAAAATTCTAATTAAATTTGGTACATGTTATAATTTTTCCAACTTTTCAACCCAGGTCAAAAAAATAATTTGATTTTGACTTTTTGAAGTTAATTAACTTGATTTTGGCTACACTTACTTTTTTAACTCCTATATGACGTTTGTAACTTAAAAATTTAAGTCAACTGTCACTCTCTAAATATGAAGCAGTGAAAACCACTGAAAAATAGAGATTATACTCTATTATATAGATATAAGTATACCTCTTGGTATACTTATAGCTGTGAAACTGTAAATAGTCACTATTTCAGATTTAGAGATCAAATTCAAGTCAAGTCTAACTTAGATTTGACTTAGAAATTTAGGTCAACTAAGACAAATTAAAGTCACATTGACTTGGATTTGACTTCCCGCATGAAAAAATATATATTCCGGCAAAATAGTTTATATATCTTTAGTATATTGTTGTAGGTATGATTTTTTGCCGGCATATATTCCCGGGTATCTTTTTTCGTGTGGGTTAAATGACGAATTTAAGTCAACTAAATCAAGTCCAAAACAACATGACTTTAATTTGACTCAGTTGGTGTAAATCGGTACTAAGTGAGACAACTTAGTCAAAAGCAAGTCAAAACCAAATGTGTTTTTCATTAATTAAAAAAAGAACTTGAACTTGACTTACTTTATTTCCATTTTTAAAAATTACGCCATATTCAAGATATTCTTTTGACTCGGGAAGCCTCTGATTTTTCAAATGAATTTTTTTTTTTTAATACCTAAAAATCCTTCATAAAAAGAATCTAATGATCATAAATTTTAATTTGCTACCCAACATGTAATTTTTGTATTTTTTTTTTTTTTTTAAAAAAAGTAAAATTTCCTGGTTTCAAAAGAATTAATTTTATTTTCATGTCTCCCAAAAATTGGTTATAAATTAAAAAAATTTTCAAACTTTTACTAAAAGTGATTTATGAGTGTTCATTATGGACACACTAATCAATTTTCAATAAACTAAAAATTTTATAAAGTAGCGTTAAAAACAAAAAAATTTAACGAAAAATGATGAATTTAAAAAAAATTACAGCATCTTCTAAAATAACTTAATTGGCTGTAATTAAACTAAAATGGATTGAAGATAAAAATAATTGTTTCATCAACTTGATTCATTCTACATTAATCCATTAATTATTAACCATGTAATTACATGAGAAGCATAAAAAATAATTAAGCGTTCCACCAGTATTGCAATAAGTTAATATACTTGGCTGTTATTTATTAATAATAAATCAATATCAATAAAAAATTATCAATAAGTAATAAGTAATAAGTAATAAGTAATAACTAATAACCAATAGTGCATGAATGCATGCATTCATTACTTCTGATGGTTGAACTTTCATTAGCTATATCCGTTATATTATCTAAAATATAAGATTGCGGTTTTAAATTCAAAAGCACGAAAGCAGTAAACCGATCGTTAAATTGAGATGCATTTAAATAAGTAGATGTATGTGCAGTATGCAGTATGTGTCAAGTACATAATAATAGTGTACAGCATATTTTAAATATTTTTATTATATATTCAAGAACGGATGTGCACTTTCTATTTTTTCATCTTTTTCTCTTTCACTTAACTTTAAAAAAAAATATATGTATATATATATACTCGTAAGTATATAGCATAGGAAACTGGTTGGTTTTTATTATGGACAACACTCAAGTAATTTTTTGTTCTTTTCATAAAAGTTATATTACAGATCAGCAAAAAATTTTACCCGAGTAGTTAAAAACAAAGCCTGAAATTAGAGCATAAAAAATCTAAAAATGCAGGGATGATAATAAAGGCAAAGAAAAAAAATTGAACGCTGATAGATTTTCTTCAGCAGTATCCTACTCAAACTTCAATTTTTCTCTTCTTCATCTCATATCAGAAAACCCGCAACACTCATCTCTACCCTTAATTCCTCCATAGTACCGGGGTATCAAGCGCTCTTATTAATATAGTATCAGTGTGGAATTTTCACAGCCAGCATTCACCATTTTAATAAGAACAAATAATAACCAACTCGACGAGAACTAGTTTGCGAAGTTGGCACTTGGAGAAAAACTACCGTTAAGGTAGTTTTTTAACATCAAGTACAAACGTTCTACACTGCGGCGTACATACACTGACGGTGATACCTATACCTACACCAATACCAACCCAGCTCCGAGATAGTCTGCTCTCGCATACTCACCTGGATAACTACGGCTTTAATTAACGACTCTCGGTTCACTTTAATTTGTTCTCTCTTTCTCAATAGCTTTATACTCGACTCAACTCCCTTTATCCCTTTTTTTTTCATTTTATTTTTACCTTACTCCTTTTTCTACCTTCAACTTCACTTTCAAAGGTAAACACGTGCTCCTAACTGATTTTTTACATCGCCAACACTGTTTCCGTCCTGATATTACTCGCTAAACATTCGATTTTCATGCACCAGATCGTTATAAAAATAACTGCGTTATCATTTCAGAGCTGAATACTGAATCGGAATAAAGTTGGCGCAAATAAAGCAAGAGTTTGAAATTGATCATTTAAGTTTCAATGGGTATATAATATACTGTCGATATATATTTATGTGCAACTGATCATATGTGGTGCCATAAACAATTTAAAATAAATCCTACGGACTTGTCGGCACACTCGATTATATTATTGGAGTCTTTAGCTTGGCGGATTGGTTTATCTCTGGGTACTGAAAATAAAAGTAAACCGGTGTTTGTGATACAGGCATATAATACTGGTAAAAAAATAAACAGTCTACAGCACACACTTTTGTATCTCTCTTGTCTCAACGCTCATGGAAATAAGAAAACGACCAGTACCAAACATATACATACATTCATACATAGATATATACGTATGTGAATGTGAATTCTCAAGTTTCTCAGTCTTGGGTCCTCGGTCCCATTCTTCGGAGCCTTCTCCACACGAGCTCGGAGTCTAACGTGGACGGGAACGACACAAAGGCTCGCGACAGTCGCATAAGTTATTGCGGGCCCTGCTGGTGAACGAGTTTAGCCCTCTCTTTTGCTCCTACAGTTCATTTCCTCGGCTCAACTCAACTCGCCTCGGCTAATATAATGCTAACTTACATTATTATTCTTTTACTTTTTATTACATCTCTCATTCTATCTCTCACTTATACATATTATACTATTATTCACTCACAAACCATTTCATCTCTCGCACCCAAGTCAACGTTCGTTTTAGTTTTTTTACCAGAGGAGACAATAGGAACCGCCGAAATAGTTCTCAGAATAATCATTAATCCACCGCGAAAGATTTAACTCCGCATAAAATAATTCCTAAACGCAATACAGCGGAATCGTGTGTGTAAGTGTGTGCTGAGAAGAATTCTTGACGAAAAGGCGGCGTAGGTGGAAAGAAGAAGGGTACTTAAAAGAAATTAAAAAATAAATAATACAATGAAAAACAAAAAAAATAATAATAATAAAAGAAATAAAGACGAAAAAGATTTTGCAATCGCTTTGTCTTGGACCTTCGTCTCAAATGGACGCAGGTTACCAGACTGGGATCTTAACTCTTTCTTTCTCTCTTGCTCTCACTCTCTCTCAAGTAATTTTCTCTCTGTCTCGTGCATTTCAAGTAGGGGTAATGATAGATAGAGGCAATTAAGTGAGCGAGCTGCTCCGGATTGCCCCACGAAGACTCTTCGCTTCCTCGCAACATTGCTTCCTTTTTATCCTTTTTTATTTATCTTTATCTTCATTTTATTTTCTGGTACACGCTGAGAAACACACATGTCTACATATATATATATATATATATGTATATATATACATTCAAAAGATCCCCACGCATTTATTTTTTCGGGCTCGTAGCTCGTAACTCTGTGAAGACATTATACTAAAATAATATTTTTTTAAATCTCCATATGTAGTTTGTATTAAGTGTGCATATATACAGACGTTGTTTTGATGATATTCGAGAACTTATCAATCACTGTTGATTTAAATCTGGTAAAATTTAATTTACGCGGAAATATTTAAAGTTATTTTGAAATGTTTAACCTATCGGTAACAAGTAACAAGTCACGCTCATCGGTGGACGGCATTTCGTCCTTCTGCCTCCTGGTTCTGCCTCCTGCTACGCCAGTCTCTCTATGAATATTCATTTTGAGTTTACATCTAACAGTTACCGTGTTATGATTACATTGTGCGGAGAAACCCAACCAAATTTGCGGTAACTCCATCTCTCTGAGGAATATTCCATTGGGGATGGGATACTACGAATCCATACGTACATATATAAATGAGGTACATAAATGTGGGATAGTGTCTGTGATAAATCGGTGATCACATATACACATAAATGTACACAGAGCGGAGGTGGGTCCATTTCAATTCTGATAAAGATCAAGAAAAACCGTTCGATCGCCGTCGGCCAGAGATCGATACCCCTTGCTCTCTCGAGTGTACATTGTAAAAAAAAAAGATAAAAAGGCTTAAAAAAGTGGCGCGTCCACGATAATGGCCCTTCTAAATCTCTGATCTCGATAGCCGAACACAGTCACTAATGCCATCGGTACTTTACATAGTGGTCAAATCCTGATCCTCCTTCCACAAGTTTTATACACAACATATATAGATATATATATATATATATATATATATATATATATATATATATATATATATATATATAGAGAGAGAGAGAGAGAGAGAGAGAGAGAGAGAGAGAGAGAGAGAGAGAGAGAGAGAGAGAGAGAGAAAGAGAGAGAGGGAGACTCATCTTGTATCCGCGATATCGCTCAATGTGCTAAAGATACAGGATAATATTATATGATGAGAATATATATACTATACCGGTATACAAGAAACGCCCGAAAAAGGTTTTGCGCTTACGGAGTGTATTCAATATCACATTTTCTGAAGATTCTTATTCTCTGAGGCCGTTCTCTGATTCGGAGCCTGGTTGAGCGCGACTATCATCATCATCATCACCATCTTATTTCTCATATCTCGTCTCTTCTTTTATGTGCTGGCCGTTTCAGTGGATCGACCGGTCATTTGCATCGACGCGTGGGCCGTTTTGTACACACCACATACTACATTGTACACACTATTACATTATAACTCCTTTTTTTCTTTACACTGATATACAATACACGCAGTGAGGAGAAAACCGAACCGGCAAGCTCACAAAACCGATCGTATACATCTGAACGTCGTTTACGTTTTATAAAGATTCAATTCGCCTTAGGATCCCACTGAGACTCGTCACACCAGAATATCGTCCTCGTAAACGCCTTTATATTCAGACATATATTCAAACGATTTATAATTGCCAATTTATGTATACATATATATAAATGTATGTATGTCTGTATGTGTGTAAGTAAACGGGTATCTCTATACATAACAGCGATGTATATACATATCGCATGATTATATGCACTGCCGATTTAATGTTATCGCCAACACGCCACGCCTGTCGATCGATCCAAGTATATAAAATGACTGCCACAACGGGTATGAAAAATTCCGACGATCCAAGCTGTACGTGATAACGATGTGTCTGGAGCTCTTCTCATTGATGAGAAAAGAATAAAAATAATGATAATAAAACTGAAAGAATAAATCATTTTTTTAAAAACCAATTTAACACAGATTCAATTTACTCTTGTCTATATCATAGAGAAAAATTACATTTTGAATCCTTATCTAACTTTGTACTCTGTACTCTTTAATTAAATTTAAATTGAAATATTAAATTTAAAAATTTTTTTACAGAAAATACGAGAGAACAATGTCAAGCTTGAGGTCAACGTCTACATATGGGTACCATACGTTCACCATTTACGCTATTTAGTATACAAGAGATTCAAGCATTTGTGTCGCCATCAAGACACATATATATGTGTGTATGCTTATGAGTATGCATTGATGGTACAGTTGCCAGAAGGCTGGGCAGTATATATATATGTAAGTATATGTACAAGAAGAGGAAACAGAGTGAAGAGGGCGAGGAGAAAGAGCCAGTGCACGTTGGTCGCATATAAGCGAAGCGAAGGACTATCTACATATCAGCAATCTGTGACAAGTTGGCGTAATGAGGGCTCCCTCTTTGTGGAGAGGAAGGGCAATTATCTGAAGCAGCTTCTTCTTCTCTTTCTCCTTCAGCTTCTTATTCTTCTTGTTTTTCTTGTTGGTTTTGGTATTGATATTGGTCTTGCTCTTGATCGTCTCAGCAGTATGCGTACAGTAGTAACCAAAGGCCCTCGAGTATTATAGAGAATAAAGAATTTAAAAGAGGCTAACGAAATTGATGCTATAGTATTATGTTTCTTCAGATAAGGTGGGGACTCGCGAGCTAAAATAGAGATGCTAAAAAAGTAATGTCGGGTATGTGGTTTAAATAAGGATTAATTTTTTTAAACAAGACGGAAGAAAAAAAATTAGCATTTATTCCTGTAGTAAAATAGTCTGAGAAATGTTTTGTGGGATTGAGACTGAGATAAAAATAATAAAGAATTGTTTTATCGGAGAAAATGATAAAAAAAATGAGTACGAGATAAAAGGTGAGTGGAATGTCCTGGACGAATTTAAAATAATGTAGGAATGAAAACGAAACGATAGCGGATAAACACCTGCAATTAAGATATGTTAATCGGCGTATAACACACGTGTATCGGTGGTACATATATTTATTTATATATATACCAAATGCGTATTTGAATGGCTCGAGGGGCCCACTTTTGAGGTTGAGGTGGACTTAACACAAGCTCGTTTGCATTCGGCAAATGCTACAAACACGGAATATGTGGAAAATATACACGAGCACACAACTCTACTCTACTTCACTACTAAACTCTGCAGTTGTACGAATATATGTGTACGTATGCCGTCATTTACACACTGGCTCCCTCCAGGCTGCTTTGTATTAATCCAACAAAATTTGAATATCTAATTTGTTACTGTTTTAGCGCCCAAACTCACATTATTACATACACTGTGTATTCTACACACAAATGTGTCCGGTACAAATGAGATTATATAATTACTTTATGCACTATATAACCACCACCACCACCTGGTCTTTAGATGTGTACAGCCATACATCTAACTATTTATGTATAATACACTCCTGTTTCCGCGTTTATTTTATTTTATTATATTGTGCCTTAAAATAAACGACAAAGATCTCGTTGACGTTATGTAATTACACGTTTTTTACCATAAATTAATTATTTACTGCGTAATTTATTACTGTGCGCTGTGACCGTAATGGTTTTTAAGATCAATCTAATGTTCTGAATTTTTAATTTGGGTCAAATTTTTTTTTAGTACGCAGCCGCAGAGGGCAAATTTTTTTTTTTTTTTTTTTTTTCAAAATTAGTCCCAAGTACTTACAAAAAAAAAGGTGTAAAATTAAAAAAAAAAGAACTGGCCCACCCTTAGATGCACCCGATTTTTATAAAATTTGAAATGGAAATTAAATTAATTTTCAAATTTCGGAATTAAAATTTTTACAGAAAAAAATACTTTTTTCATAATGAAATTTTTTTTTTTACTAAAATTACATGTTGGGCATCAAATTATAGCTTGTGATTAATATATTATTGCACTGTAAAAAATTAGTGGAATTAACGCGGAGTACATTCAGAGTAAATATAAACCGGATGACTGTTTATTTGTTTAATTCCCTCAGAGTAAAATTTACTCCGAAGGGAAGTTTAATTTAATATCAAAACTCCAAATCGGAGTGAATGTGGATTTAAATAAAATCCTTATTCACTCCCAATTTTTAAAAGTATGTCGATAATCAGCATTGAAGGTTTTTTCGAAAAATAATTTAAAAAATGAATTGGTCCATTAATTAAAAAGAAAAAATCATGAATTGAAATATGAATACGGGCATACTGTAGCCGTCAATATAAATTGACATTAAACGGTTTTCCACTCGATTAATTGCAGAGTTGTGAATAAAATCTTGGTATAAATCGAAGCTTTGAAGGAAAGACTGTCAGTTTACAGATGTTATCCAAATAGTGAATGATTTATATAATATGTAGAGGAAAGAATAAAATAGTTTCTATTATCTTTGATAGCCAACCACAGAAACACAGCGCAACAACCGGCAAAGCTCGAGAGATTGATGGATTGGTTGAGCGATATAACCAAGCACCGACGCAAAGTGATTGAATATCTCACGGCTCATCTCGACACCGATGGAGATCGATCAGAAACCATTACGCTACAAATATCTTTACTCGATGAATTATAGATTGCCTTACCACCAGAGTGTACCAGGTGTCGTGATAAGCTACGAGGTTCCGCCGATTTTTTCATTGCTGTCTATTTATACCCATAAATATACATTATTTATTCATCAGACAAATGTGCGCACCTCGCGATCTCTATTTAAAACGCCGCATTGAGTCTCAATGAATCTAGTCGTCTATTTATATAAAAGCCTCTTCATACAACACGTCAGTTATGACCTGACGTTCATTGTTTTAATAATCAAGTAATTTTAGCTTCTGATCCAGCAAATGGAGTTAGAATTATTTAATTATAGAGGGATTTAAATTTAAACCCATTCAAAAACTTTTATTGAGAGTTTAATATAAAAATAATCCGACGGTCGACCAGACCACCCACGAGTCTCATTAATTTTTCTGATAACGAGTAGAAATATCTCTTTTAAATATAAAATTAGTTGTCTATACACTGTAAAAAAAAACCAGGGTAAGTCCAAACGAAAGCGGTGTTAAAATAACACCACCACCGGTCTAAATATTCTTAACCGGTGTAAAAAAAATTTCTTGGTGTTAAAATATTTTTCGGTGTTAAAAATATTTTTTCTAATTACTATACATGGAATTTTTTTTACACCGATTCAACACCGGTATTTTAACACCGCGCAATGTTAAATTGAGCCTATTTTTAACACCGCTTTTTTTACAGTGCAGTCTAGATGATAATTGATTATGTTTAAATTTATTTTAGCTCGAGTTAAAAAATAATTAAAATATTAATTAGATTAAAGCAAAGGAATTTATTTGTATTTATATTTATATGGTTAAAAAGCATTGGCAAAACTCTCACCTTGGCATACCAACTGCACTGTCAAGGTCCCCCGCAAGCCACAGTGGGTAAATTATAGGCTGAATCCAATTAGTCTCGTAACGTAGTGTAGAGAGTAGAGTAGAGTAGAGGTTTGTTCGGGCAACTTTAGCCACCACCGCGATATTGGCAAAGAGAACTGGGCGCCAATGCCAGCGTCGTCGTCCTCACAGCGTTACCTATACTACGTTCGTTTAGAAACGTTGACGCGGGTTCTTTCTCTCTCAGTCGCCCTCTCTGGTAAGAGAATTGCAGGCAGCCTCCAGCCAGACCGTTGATGCGTTTTCCAATTATTCCGAGCCAATGGAACTTTCGCCGAAACGCTAATTGCAAATCCGTCGGTACACCAATACGCTCTTTTATTTTTATTTCTTTATTTTTTTTTCGTTTGTAAACTTGCGTCAGAATTATTGGACGAAAAAATATAATAATGGGCACTCGTAAGACATGTAATTTTTTTAAAAATTAATTTGTAAAAATTTGGGTTAAATATAAAAATAAATTAAAAAGGTGTCGGAAGAGAGTAATAAATAAATTTTTCAGTAAAGAGACTAAATAAAAAATAGCAGCGATGTAATGAAATCGTTTGAAAAGTTGAGCGAGATCATAATATCGTGAATGCTTTCTTGGAGAGAATTACCATAAGAACGACTTAAACATCTCGTTAGTGAGGACGATTCCAGGAGAAACGAGAAGTTGAGGGTATTTATTCGAGCGAGTCCTGCCGAGCAAGCGATACAGGTCTCATTTTCTTCCTTTTATTTTTTTCCCTTCCCCTGCGCTGCCTTCGCTGTATTACTTATATATTTATACATATATATATATATATATATATATATATATATATATATATATATATATATATATTTTTTTTTTTTTTTGGTCTCAAACGGAAATATTTAAAGAAAGGTATATACGGCCATAACCGTCAACTATACAGGACGTTATATAGAAACAAAACGAGTGGGCTGGTGCGTAGTGCTGCTTGGATGAGAGAGCGCCGAGTAGAGATGACGCCCTGTTTTCGCTCGTATATTCTATCTGAATAGCAGCGAGCGAGCGAATAAGTAGTGAGTGAGTGAGTGAGAGAGAAAGAGTCTTTACTCCGGACGACGTTGATGAGTCGGTGGATAAAAGAATATAAAGAAAAGTGCCCGTGAGCTTGAGAGTAGAGCGGGCGAATGGGCGCAAAAAAGAAGCCGAGGTCCCTCGGCGTTTGGAGGGAACAAGAGGGAAAGACACTCTTACACAGAGCTCGAGGACGGTTCTTTTAATTAGTCAAAGGTGTGAAGAAGTCGTGCGAAAGTGTGCGAGGATGAGGGTCTCGAGGCATGCGTGAATGTGTGAAGAAATTGCCGGACACTGGCTGAGAGATAGACCCAGCGAGAAAGAATAAAATAAAATGAAAAAAATCGAGGAGGAGAGCCGGAATAGGAGCAAGAGGGACAGAAATAGAGGTGAGGAAGGTGGCTCACAAAATAATGTGAACGTCCAGTCCACGGAACCTTTTTAACTGTAGCTGGAATGATGATAATGACTACGGCTATGATGATTCTCCTCATGAGAGAAAGAGGAAGAAGGAGAGCAGAACCGCGCCTACTCCCATCTCTCAGGGCTAGTATATCTATATAGCAGCCCTCTCATCCTTTCTCGAGACCAAGACTAACCGGTTCTCATTCTTGCTCTATTGAAATTCCTACCGCGTGCCACTATGCTACTTGATGTGGCCGACGGCGTCGTCGCACACCATCGGGATGAGCGTCTATATGCTTAAGTGTATCATCCCCCTTAACTCAAACTCATCTTACCAAGTGAGCGTTAATTTCTGCCTTAGGTTATTGCCAGCTCAAGTACGGGGGGTCGATCATCATCATCATCTCCATTTCCATTTCAACTCCATTTTCATCTTCATCATCTCCATCATCATCATCATCATCATCATCATCAGTATTATTATCACCATTATCATTATCATCAAACAAACCCAGCGGGTTTCACAGTTATTGGAGACATGATCTTTTATATGTTCATTTAAAGCTAAATTGCCGGTCGTTTATTCGAATACCATTGGTATCGTTTTCATTTTTATCTTAAATCCTGACGCGGTAGCTATCTATTTAACATTAAACATCATCATCAAGCAACATTACTGTTACAATTACAACAAGGAATAATGTATAAATTTAAAATGTTTTGGTCTTGAGTTTCAGCGGTTGAGTAACTGCTAGGTAATTACGGTCACAAAATTGTATAGAAGCAGGAGATTTTTAAAAACGGATATTAGAGGCAGAATGAAACAAAGGAAAGAAAAAAAGCGGATTATTTATTTGAATTACTGGAGACGGTACGCAATACACTAGTCAACAAAGTGTACATAATCCTAGGAGACGAAGAATACTTGGAGATGTCACCGCATGAGGAGTGTCACGTAAAAATCCTTGACAGACAGCTTAAGAGGATTTCATAACGGCAACAAGCCGTTGGATTTAAAGAAATGAATCAAGACGTGGGCTACGCTAGTCTAGAGCTACATCTCAAAAGTTTTTCTGCCGCATAAATATATAGATATATATTGAGAAAACAAAAAATTCACTGAGATAAGATTAATACAGACAAGACAAAAAGCTTATAGATTAAATTCGAGTATGATTTTGCGAGAAATTCATTAAAATCTCACAACATTTTTACTTACTCGAAAGATTAATCTGAGATATTAAATTTTTTATCTCTAAACAATTATCTTTATTTGCTGCAACATCCAACACTTTGTTGTAATTTAGTATACAAATCCGGTGAACATTACGGATCGAATTAAATCCTAACGGTTAAATACACACTTATATATATTTTATTATTTTATAAAATAATGCAGTTGGTGTTTTTTATTTGAGTTTATGTGAGAGCTCCGAGTAAACGCCTCTTAAAGTTTAGTCGAATGTTTTGTAAGTCTGGAATTTATTTCATCAAAGGATAAGACATTTGTAGTATGTTCAGCGTAACGGAAAATATTTCTTCTCTTTGCTGTATATATATATATATATATATATTTTAGCAGTTTTGTGTGTAGTGGTTTGTACTTTTGATGCTTTACTCGACAGACTATTTTGCCTCATTCATTTTATCTTTATTTTTCTCAGTTGCTTTAATATTCCTATCGTCGCTGAAAATTACAGCAGCGTCGTCATGTTGCTCATCGTCGTCATGTTGATGGTCTCTTTACTTGCTCTTGGTTTTGTTGCTCGTATTGGTCCTCTACTCCCTTAGTTCGGTATACTATAGGAAGAGTAGCGGCAACTGGCGACAGTCAAAAGAGCACAACCAAGATGATATTTCTGGCGCCTCTGTCATGTAATAAAGACAAGCGACGAGAAATAAAGAAAAACGATAAAGATTAAGGCATCAAAAGACTTAAATACATGAATAAAAAATTTTATTTATTGAGTTAATAAGCTAAATTTTTTTTTAACTTTCCGCTTTGAAAATTGAAAATTTTCAAAAAAAGAAAGTTATTGGTTTCGGTATGTTGCGATACGATATCTTTGGAACAAATCAACCGATTTCGACGTCCTTCGCGGCAATCGAAAGGGCGCATCAAGACTTAGATCGTAACAGACTTTGAAGTTGATCGGTCGAGTAGTTTACGAATTATACGAAAAATAAAAAATAAAAATTTTTCTTTTTTGGGATTTATTTCATGTAACTCATAAACTACTTGTCCAATTTGCCTCAAAATGCATCCAGTTCTAAGTCTTGATGAGCTCTATCGATTGCCGCAAATAATGTCCAAATCGGTTGATTCGTTCTAAAGATATCGTACCGCAAAAATTACTTTGAGCTGTCTGAACTCAAAAAAAGCGGGAAGTTTCGGAGTTGGCCCACAGTCAACAGTTTTTCAGATTTCTGTTTTAGTTATTGATCTGTTTATTATTTTAAGCGTCAGCTTTTCATTTTTTTGTCTTTTTTGGAGCAATAACTCTTATCCATTTTATTTTATTGTCATTCAAAAGAAGAGTGATGTTAATAAAAGAGTGAAAAAAAATTTACATTGCATGTGGCGTTAGAGACAAAACAAACAGGAGATGAGACTAAACGGAAATGAGGTGAAACCGCATGCAGAGATTTTTGTCGAACTCTGTTGTCTACTGAAACCGTATTGTACTCTATGTGTAGTGGGTTTACTTGTAGAATGCTTACACTTCCGTTGTAAAAAAAGTTTAATAAAATAAAATGTAAATTAAAGTAAGCAGAAGCATATATATATATGTTATGTATATATATATATATATATATATATATATATATATCTTTGTTTATATTTATTTATATTGGTAAGAGGATTTAACTATAACATTTTAATTTTTTTCTTTGTTAATTACACTAGAGGTTTTTTTTAGTTGCTGACTGAACGGAAATAACTTTTTCCGCAATATTTTAATGACTCATTCTATATGTTATCTGATTATGAATATACTTGTAACACTAAAGATTCACTAGCGTGTAATGAGCTGAGTATAAATAGTTTTTTTTAACTTTTTAAATCTTTGTGTACTTTTTAAACTTAATTACAATATTTTAATTACTTTAACGATGCTCTGCTTAGATATTAGTGTTAAAAAAAAGAAGTATTTATAAATTAAAAATGTATGATTATAGAGAAAAGTATATGGAAGATATAAAATTAAAAACTGAAACTTTGACAATAAATTAAAATTAAAAACACTAAATCCTTGTAATAATGTGTCACAATAATGTTTTTCCCATGGCCTGCATAGACACTTGGCAACCTCGGTGTGTATCTTATAAACTAACGGAAGACATTAAAGAAACGGATGTAAGATCTGTGCCAGCTTGAGAACGAGCGAGACCGTGTCTAGATTGAACATAAATTTATTTAAAAAACGATAAAAAAAAAACCGCATGCTACAGAAACTACATCCCTAAGCATCATTTGAGTCGTTCAGTCCCTCAGAGTACGAAAATCGTCAAAATTTATATCACAGACCCACCAGTATATTTAAATATAAATTTTTCACGAATTCGCTTCACAGCGGATTGGAGATTCCGTTGGTCCGCTGGTCTGTTCCTTTTACTGCTCCAATAAGACGAATAATGTCTCCCTTTGGACTTCTTTTGAGCAGATTTACCTCGCTCGCCCACTTACATTCACCACTCCTCGACATATTTTTTCATTAAACGAAATTTAACCCTCATCCTGGGTTAATAGTACCGCGACCTTTTGACGTCTCGAAAAATATATACCAGTGAACGGATTAAAATAAAAAGGAATAGCGGGGAATGAGCTCAAGCGGTGCTCTACGAGATGGATGGATAACATCGACCCCGCCCGTATTCCTTGTACAACAACTTATATATATATATACGTTTATTTATACTCAACGGACCAAGAGACCAGAGACTAGAGACCAGAGAGTCCGTTGTAGACACCAACACAATTATAGGTATCCAGCAGTCTATTCCATGTTCATGTTTACTATATGCTACGTGCATTCAACAACAAACGAGTTGGGTTTTAGTCTAACCATCTTATTCAAAGTATATATACATATACATGGACATATCGAGTTGAGGGAATGGAATGGAGAATGGTTTGGTGTAAAGGTAAAGGCAAGTTGTATTGAAGAGAACAAGACCAAGACTAAGAAGAAGACCAAGAAGAAGTTTAAACACAAGAGAGTATGGACAAGAGTAAACTCGAAAGATTCTCTTTGTCGTTTAAAGTTAGCTACATCTTGCACACTCTATCTCTTTGGTTCATGCATTTGCGAATAAGTTAAGTATTGTGTATATATATATGGACATATATTACATACAACATACAGAAGAAACATAAGAGCATACAGGAGCAATGGAAGTGGCCGACGCCCTGGCGTCACACCGCGAAAAAATAAGTGTTGCGCCTGCTGGTGTTATGCTTGGTAAGACACAAAACAATTTAACCACAATATCTTTGCAAGCCAGACTGCTAGGAGCTAAGGACGCCCTTGTTAGTTGTTACATGCAGCTGAAGGAGATGAACAACGAGAATGAAAATAAAAATAATAATAATGATAAATATATATAAATGGATACGCCGAAGAAAGGAAAAAGTGCCAAGGGAATGGAGAGGAGTTAAAAAATTTAAAAACCTCCATGTTACTACTGCCGCCGCAAAACTCATTTGCGCCCGTTAATGCTCGGGTATTTGCGTCAGGTATGTTTCAACCTGATGCGTTTATTGTAAATTTATGTATGTTGAATGTTAACTGGTAAAATTATACGGGATTTGATGTACCAGTTAACAGTTTAAAGTAACTTGGTATGTAATCGTTTAATGTTTTATAGATATTTTAAATGGAAAAATAGATTAGTTATTTGTTGTGTTCAACCAGTGATTCAATTATTTATTTTAACAAAAATCAGAATAAAATTCACTACGAAAGGGAGTTTATTTTAATATCGGAATTCTGGTGTGGATTTTAATAAAAACCCGGGGTAATTCCAGCAATGTAGGTGTTAAAATTTTCGGTGTTGAATTTCAACACCAGCGGTGTTAAAATAACACCACTGCCGATGTAAATATTCTTTACCGGTGTAAAAAATATTTTACTTTGTGAATATTTTTACTTACTCGATCACTGTTTTTATTCATTAATCAAATTATTGTTGATTGAAGTGTGGGCATAAAATAGTGTGATTTTCAAACAAATTACGTATAACATAAATTACTATTTAAATAAGTATACAGCAAAATTAAAATTTCCTCCAGATAGTACTCATTAAATTTTTTATAGAGCAGAGGTACAATTTTTGGCCACCTTTGAGTCAGTTTTGGGCAATAAAAAAATTAAAATAACATAATTTGTAAAAGACGCAATGACAAAATTAATTTTTAGAATGTGTTCAAAGATACTTTTAACTCTCTATTAAATTAATGTTTTTATTTTACACTTTTTCATTAATTAAAATAAAGTACCAAATGTCCAAAAATGCTCTATGTACTACATTTTTTTTCTAATTTCTGTATGTTTAATTTTTTTTACGCTAGCTTAACACTGATATTTTGACACCACTTACAACGGTGTTATTTCATTTTAACACCACGTGATGTTAAATTAAGCCCATTTTTAACAGCGTCTTTTTATAATGTATTATCATGCAATGTAAAAAGTTTAATTTTCATATTGTATGAATCAGATTGTGTTGAATATAATATAATAACGTCTTTTGTGTCATTTTTTATTAGAATTGACATCGTGATGTGTGTATACGAGCTACGGGCGAATATTTGTAAAGCTTTTAAGTTGTCAATATTACGAAAATAGTTGGCCTACATTGGATTGTCAATTTAAAATAAAATATTTTTGAATTATTACTGACGTTCTATCGTGATTGAAAGCGTACTCCATCGATCTTTGTTATACAAGAATTATGGATTTTTCAAAAGTCGAAGATAAAAATTACGGAATTATTTGATGAAAAATTACGGCGCAATATTATGTATAATGCACTGATAGAAGGATTTGTTTAGGAGTAATAAATTGATTTATTAAATTTTTCTCAACTGACTTTTTTGGATTTAACAAATATTTAGTAATTATTAACAATATTTATTATAATGAAATAAGTAACTTCTTTATTATTAAGAAATATTTTTAATGCTAACAAAGCCTTATTAACATGAAAGAAATATTTGTTAGCACCAAACAAGGCTTGTTAATATTTAATAAATATTTCTTAGACGAATTTGTCGGTAGAGGGCTACACACGAGCCTGTAGTGGTGTACAAGTATTAAAAAAGCTATATGTGTGTGTCGTTGCGACGTCATATTGTTTACTCCGTTCTAGCTTGCATTGTTGGTTAAACGTAACCTACAACTGAAGCTCTCATATACTTAAATAATATTTATATCAGAAGTATTTTGTAAATTGTCATCCATATTATAACTATGAAAATATGGAAGCCTTGTTAATTTTATTCAGTTCAATTTTAATCAAATATAAAACCATTAAAAATACATGTACTATCAAACGGATTTTATGTTATTTCTCAGCGTAGTTTAATATAAGAAATTTTAATTTGTTTATTCTAGTTATAGTGTTAATTACTATGAAATTGTATTTTGAAATTATAAGAACAGAAAATTTTATACGATGGTTGTTTTAGTTATTTTTGTTTATAAATACAAATATTAATGAATGTGTGTAGCTGCATGCAAAAACATACATAGATATATATTCTTGAACTGTGTGATTTTATGAATTAAATTTTAATAAATAAGTTAATAGATAATTTCTTAAATATAAAAAAAAAATTTGTTCAAATAATAAAAAATATATTAAATATAAAATATTCATTTATTAATTATTAAAAAGTGATTCATTAAATGTTAAAAAGTGATTTATTAAATACTAATAAATCATTTTTTAAATGGAAAGAAATCGTTTATTAAATATTAACAAATCGTTTATTAGATGCTAAGAAATATTTATTAAATACAAAAAAATGATGTTTAAGAAATGATTTGTTAAATATTAATAAATATTTCTTAAATAAAGCTCCGTTAAGAAATAATTTGTTAAATATTAACAAATCTTTTTTAATACTAAGAAATCCTTCTATCAGTGTGGAAGAAAAAAATGTTAAAACTTTCTCAACTAACTATGAATAATTGTTGTCTGAAATGAGTTGGAGGTTTTTTAAACAGAACAAAATAAAATAAAACAAACCAAGTGAAATAAGACGATAATAATAATCAATTATAGTGTAATTTAAACATTTAAATGTATTTCGCAACAGGGGAAAAAGTTTGACTAATGCTAATGTTGAAGGAAAAGTAAATCAATTAACTTTGATATATATTTTTATTGCTGAACTAGGAATTTTGTTTTATATATTATTAAACTTTCATTAATTTTATCTGAAAAAGCATTTCAATTTCAGGGAAATTTCACTTTGCAAATTTTGTTATTACTCGAAGTTTAATAGTCTTAGAAATATTATTCGTTATTTTCCAGCTTAATTCATTTATAATTTACAGAAATAATATTTATCAAAAGTTATATAATACTTTAGTAGTAATTATATTTAATTAAATACTTTGTCATACTTATTCTGAAATTATAATATTACGGAGTAATTATTTAATGCTAAGACTGTATTTTATTTTTCTACTTATTCGAAATTTTTTTTGCACAAATTTTTCATTTAAAAATTTTGTAAAAAAATAAAAAGCTCAATAAAATTTTTCAGTATAAAATTTGAGTGACCCGATTTGCCCTATGATAATTGTACTTCCTGGTATAATTTTAAAAATTTTTTTAGCAAGCTCGATTTGCCTAAGGCAGCTTTGTTGCCCCTTTCTCTAATTTGAATAAAACAGCAAAAGGTTTAAATTTAAAAACACCGTTTTAAGTTTAAAAACCGACTTGTCAATGAAATTATTAAGATATTGAATAAAATATTAAAAATATATAATATATCAATATTGTTATTAAATAACAATAAAGGTAATGAAGTTGTTTGGTAAGAGAGGTTACGCCAATGTAAGATACATGATGTATATACGTGACGTTCAAGGTACATTATTAGGGTGCGGCGATAGCAGTATTATGTATATACTATAGAAGAGAACAGAGAAGCTAGTAAGTAAGTAAGTAAGTAAGTAAGTACGTATGTATATATGTATATGTATATATGTATTGTATAGGAGAAAGAGATCCAGGACTTTGCGAAAGGAGCTCACGCTGGCTGGAACCTTGGATTCGCTTTGCGATTGCACGAGTGGGAAACGCGCGTGACCACGCCCGATATATACAGGGTGTTCGTATAATGGTGTAGAGTTTAGTGTAAGACTCTTTTCTCACGGTATCGAGACTCTTAATCGGTCCAGTGGATACTGGTTCCGCGACGACGACGTCTAGAAATGCAAATAGAAAATAGTGGGCGAGTTAAGAGCCAACTTGAGGTCCAGTTGAGTAGCCGAGAGTCCTAGTATATATATATAGTTAAGTCCGAGTCGATGATTCTGGGTGTATTATATCAGGAGGATTTAATCATCCAGCACACAACTAAGCTACTCTATACTTGACCACGTCAACATTCTTTCGCCTCCAGCTAGAGGATGTAGCCACATATGTATATGGGTGCACACTATCACCGATCCTTGACAGTTAATAGCCTGATTTACTTACTAGTATGCTAACTGATAATTTAACCAACTAAACCTCATTTTTAATAAATCTTTTTACTATTTTTTTTTATCAAATGATCCTGGCTTCTGAGTTTTTATTTATTATTATTATTATTATTATTATTATTTTTTTTTTTTTTTTGCTATTTATACGATCCTAGGCCATGTTAACTTTTATTACTGCGTTTATTAAAATCCCAGAGTTGATGGAATTAAATGATAAGCGATTATTTTTTTAAAAATTTATTTACTATCTAGTTCTTCTACTTAACGATTTTTCTTATTTGCTTAGCGGTACTTTTTATGAGTATTTGATAAATAAAATTTTATTCCAATAAAAGAGGGCTGGGTAAAGTGGGGACGCTAAGAAACAATATTATTTTTTTATACTGGGGTTACTAGATCTTTTACTTTTTTCTGGTATCATGGAAAAACAACAAAAATTATAGATTATTCTTAAAAATAAAAAAATTTGTATATTTGGACAATATGAGGTAGCCTCAAAAATTTTTAAAAAGTATTTCTGCATAGTCTAGTAATTCGCAATAAAATTTCTTGAAATTTTTAAAAAATTAACAAAAGTTTTTGGTTAGCCAATTTCGCCGGTTCGTTCTTTATAACTATAATGATAAACATGATGAAAAAATAACGTCTCAATTCTCGAGTCCAGACGCGAAATTAAATGCCGCGCAATAAAAACATGTTTCATGAATTTAAATATTATAAAATTGCAGAGATGTTTGTGAGTAGAAATAGAAAGGAAAAAAATGAAACATCAATCGGCGTAAAGTGTGTAACGGTTAATGGGCACATAACATTAAAGGCGGTATTAGTTTTTAAATCGTATCGCAGCAAGTATTAATAAAACGATTATGTAACTTTCCAGACGCGAAACTCATTATAAACAGTAAAGCCAATGTTCTGGACCTGAAGCTAAGTCACTACATGCTTCATATATATATATATATATATATATATATATATATATATATATATATAAATGATGATATTGCTGAGCCAACTTTTTCAACTACCTAATAAAGTTCCAGACCTTTTATGACGTTTGCGTTCATACTGAGTGAATGATGGTAATAGGTGGTTGAAAATTTTTCAAGTATACTTTGCTCACTCGAGTCAGTTGATCCATTAAAGTTCGCTTTGAATTTCACGACTAAATACTTGAATTTTTAAATGATCTAAATTTTATTTAACTTTTTATTTTTCCGGTCGGTAAACTCGAAGTATTATTTTTTTTCATCATTTATCAAAAGAAACTATTTAATCATATAATATTTACTAAGACACCGCGACTCCATGTTTAATTAATACGTATATTTAGTACACCGGCCGTAAAGAAATAAAAAAGCGTAGCATAATTCGTAAAAAAAAAAGAGATTTTTTCTCGTAGTCCTGCTATCAATGATTGGTCGAAAAAATAGCCTACGGGCTACAGCAAGTGACTTAACAAAAGAGCACTATACATGTACATTATTATGTTAATATTCACGCATGTACGCTTATTATGTACACTTCTGTCCCAATAACCGCGTGACTTGCATTATATTTTTTACCCTGCTTCGACAATCCAGCTAAGAGTTAAATATTATCTTTAGTGTGTCCGTAATGGAACCTTTTAAAATACTCGAGCGACTTGTATGAAAGAAAAGAAATTAATTGTTTTTTTTTTTAAATTCATGTTATACAATATATATGAAAACAATTTTTTTGAAATTTATTCAATTAAAAATTTTTTTAAAATGAAATTACATGTCGGATTTCTAATGAAAGTGAATGTAGAGTTTTTAGATTTTTTTTTTCTTAAATGCACTTATGAAATTTATATAAAAATATTCAGAAGAGCCGAGTGAAAAGAAAATTCTCTTACATTGAGAAAAACAGGAGTACTTTTTAAACTACTACTTACACGGAGAAAAATGTCAAGTGAATATGCCTGTGCAGCACAGTAATATTTACATTACTCTATAGTTTGTGTCTTGCGGCTCTTATACACAAACTATAGAGTAATGTAATTATTACTGTGCTGCATAGACATATTTACTTGGCATTTCTCTCCGTGTACATTCAACAACTTTTAAAATCTTATAAATAGAATTACATTGCAAAAAAAACCGGGATAAGTGCAGATGGTGTAGGTGTTAAAATTTTCGGTGTTCAATTTTAATACCGAAAGCGGTGTTGAAATAACACCACAGCCAGTGTAGATATTCTTTATCAGTGTCAAAAAAATTTCCCGGTCTTAAAATATTTTTCAGTGTTAGAAATATTTTATTTTGTGAATATATTTACTTACTCAATCACTACAGTTAATTAGTATCTTTATTAATTAATTAAATCATTGATAATTGAAATGTTGGGCGTAAAATTATGCAATTTTTAAATAAATTACATATAACATAAATAATTATTTAAATAATTACAGAACAAAATTTAAATTTTCTCCAGATAATATTCATTAAATTTTTCAATTTTTTTATACATAATACATTTTTTTCTGATTTTTGTACGTGGAATTTTTTTTTACACCAATTTAACACCGCCAAATTACACCACCTACTCCAGTGTTATTTCATTTTAGCACCACGTGGTGTTAAATTGAGTCCATTTTGAACACTGCTCTTTTTACAGTGTACTCAAAAATAACAATTTTAAAAAAAAATAATTTAATTGTGCGAAATGAAATATTTTTTCATGGATGTACTTTAATGATTGCCATTATAATTGTTTTTTTTTTAACACTCTCAAATAACTTGGGATAAAAGAAAATCTCATTTCTTTTAATAGCTCATGTGTACGTGGAGCTAAACAATACCGTCTGACTTAAATACTTTGATAGTTGGATGTGTAGATGGATAGTAGAGTGTAAAAGCCAGCATATTATACGGCAATAAGTATAAAGAGAAGTACATTACAGGACCAGGTGAAAGCACTTGTTACAAGCTAAGTAAAAATGGCAATTACTTGAGCGTCTGACTATTAAATATTTCTTTTATTCGCGGGTCACTAAAGAATTCCATGTTTTAAAAAATTCTACACTAAAAAAAATGTATGATTTTGTTTTTAATTATTATCGTTGCAATTAATCACAACAAGGCCAACTATTCATAGATTAATGGCTTAATTTGCGAAAGGAATTAAATTAAATATTTTTTTTTAACTCCGGTAATTTTTTTTTAATTCGTGTAATTAAGAGTAAATACAACATTTTTTTACTCGTTCCTATTTTTAGAATTTATATATAAACATGTAAAAAAACTGTAATTACTCAGACCTGGATTCGAACTCCGTACCCTGTATTCAGTGAATATTTTTCAATAACACGAGTTACAAATAAATCGTCGATTTACCTCCACATATTTCATTTTGAATTTAATGATTTATATTAATGATATTATTAGTATCCATTATAAAAAATTAACAATGCTTTAATAGCTTCATAAAAATAGTTATTTCTCTCTATAATAATAATAATTTTCTACGTAATTTAATTTCATCAAAATCATACATATACTTGAATTATTATTGTATTATTGGCCAGTATTATGTACCTTTGTACTTAAATTCATACTTTAATCTTTGGTAGGCTTATAACCAAGATGAGTATATATAAGGTATTATATTTATCAGGATTGAATTCAACAAGGTATAGTAGCATTTTTATCTGAACGCATAGAAAATAAAGCGAGATAAAAAAGGCCTTTGTGTAGGATATCATCACGGGATTCTTTACTATCGTGCTATTGAACATCACATATAAGGGCTATACTTGGCGTTGCCCTTCGTATCGATGTTCCAATGTGTACATATATATATATAATATATCTAGGTACCATCTCTCCAGTACACAGTACACGCGAGAATGAGATTCAACTGGCCGAGATAATTTGAGGTGTACGTCAAACAATCGATCCAAGGTAAAATAATCAAGTTTGAATAGCTCGTAGATATAATATATATATCATATGTTACTACATACTACTACTATGTATATATAATACAATGTCTACATACTATATAATAGACTGATTGGCTGTCGACGTACTGTAACAAAGCTCTTTCATGATAACAGAGACCAGCACATGTTACATGTATCTGCCAATCATTGTTATTAATACTCATTGATATTTGTCATCGATACATATTAATTTATGTGATAGCTAATTTATTGAGGAATCTTTTAGTTGTTAAATGTGTAAACATTGTAACATTGTTTTTAAAAATAATTTTTGGGACAGGGCAATTAAAATAAGTATTTGAGAAATTTTCGAGAAGGAATTTTTTATGAATTAATTTGGAAGAGGAGCGAATGAATAACGGTACTAGACATCGATCAATTTATACAAATTAATTATTTGGGTAATTATAGATATTGATATGGAAATTTAATAATACTTTGACGGGTAATGGAATTTGAAATTATGTTTTATGAAAATCTTTTGTAGAGGTGATTAATAATAAATATTGAAGATAAATTTTAGAAGTAAATTATGAATTTTCATTTGTGGCTCATGATTTAAAAAATAATTTATCATGAACACTCAGAAATGGATAATTAGTATTGTTGGAGTTTTATGAATATTTTATTTTTTTAATTTAATTAAGAAGAGACGAGGATTAAGTAAGACACTGGGGCAAAATGTGACATAGATATCATTTTTTTTTATTTAAATAATTTGACCCTCTGATTATGAGAAAAAGTGGGGTAAAATAGTCATCCAAAAATTTTCGAAAAATAAATTTTCTTGTCTAGGATACCTAAATTGCCCCAATGGTAAATTGACGTTCGAAAAAAAAAAAAAAAAATTTCAGATGTTCCATTTTTCCCAAGTTGATAGTGTTAAGTTTTATAATTATAATTTAATTATAGAATATTGAAAATGTCAATGAAAATGAAAAATGATCATTTAAATAACAAAAAAAAAATACTTTTAAATAATGAAAATAAATGTACAATAAATGTATATATAAAGCATCGAATAATAATAAAAAACGACATTAAAAGAATAAATTATCTATTTTCATAGTAATAATATTTAAACAATAATTGAAACGTGTTTTTAATGAAACATCCATCACCAACAAAAAACAAACCACTGACAAATACTGAGCGATCATTAAAAACGGCTTGCAGTGAATGTACGCAGAGGAATACACGAGCCGGAGTATCAAGAACTAATTAGTTTTTACTGAACGAGTAGCTTACGATTGATGGCCTTTTAATTTTTTTTTCTTTTTCTAACCTCTATAAATAAACTAAAAACTTTTAATTTTCATTGAAATATTTATAACTATTTCTTTTATCAGCATTTGAATAAAATAAATGTTTATCAACAATTCATGGATTTTTTACCTCCCAGCGAAAAATTCAAATCATTCTTATAAAAATAATCTTCTGAATTCGATAAAAATACAAAAGAGAAAAATCGTCAAAAAAATTTGATCATTATAAAACACAAAAAAACAATTAATTATCATCAAAAGTAATTTATCTCCAATGAAAACGTTTTGATATCGCAATCAGAAAATTTATCAATAACTTTATATTACTATGAGTGCATTTTTAGATGAACAGTTTCATCTGTAAAACTTGAGTAATATTTTATATCAATCCCGCAGTTTTGATTTTTCATATATATTAATGCACTAGTATCAATGGCAATGCTACAGATTATGTTTTTGTAGCAGACTTTTATCATTTTCTCGGTGTGTACATCCCTAGAGTAAAAAAAAAGATTGAATAAAGTGAATAAGCGGGAAAAATATAATAAGTATAACATGGCTACCGGTGGATGATTGCATTTCAATTCTCTTCTATTAAAGAGCCTACGTGCATCGATTCCATATCATCGTGCTCACTGTACGACGCCTGGGGATATATATCTGATTATATTTCCGGTCACTTTTGCGTGCTTCGAAACAAATACCGCGGCTTTATCTGCACGCATGACCATATGTATATATATATATATATATATATATATATATATCCATGATGGCTATAACATCGTAAAGTAGAACTTATTATTCTGTTAATTGTACTGCACTATAAAATATTATACATGCAAATTTATATAATCGCATTGGAAAATCAATTTCACGAGTCGTAAAACGTAAAACAAGTGTCAATAAGTTAATTTAAAAACGATACTTTAATTGTGTGGACAAATTATTATACTTTATCTACATATATGTATTTTTTTTTAATTATTAGATTTTATTTATCGACTACATTTATTGAATGAAAACCAAAACAAATTTGAACGTTAAATCAAGCATTTAAAAAATTTTCCTAGCTGATTATTTTATTTTTTAGTTATATTTAAAAATCGAGTTTAATTTTTTGCGCGAAAATTTTGGCCTCTCAAACACGATTTTTTTTTCGGAAAAAATTTATTGAAAAAAATTCTTGTTCGTATGAATAAGTGCTTAGTAACTAAAAAATTGTGAGATAAAATTAATTGAAAATAATATTTTTAAAAGAAAAAAATTTTAAAAAATTCGACATTGTTTTTATGTGAAATATTTAAACTCCCGGTACATTAAATCGTATGAAAAAAATAGGTGTGGGGTTTAAGGTTGGATAAAAATTTAAAACTAGATCACATGTCTATTGTGAAATATGTATGAATATTTTAACACCTTTCTTTAGTTCTTTATTCTTTTTCATAACCGGTTATATCTGAAACCCCTCGGTGGGTTTTTGTTTGTGATTTTTATTATAGTATTGCGGTTACTTTTCTATGCTCTACAAATTGTGCATTACATTCTTATGCGCCACTATTTCCGTAGGTAATATTGTATAAGTTTTAACCACATCAAACTTCTTTCTATGTCATAAAACTAAACGTTTATATATAATATATAGTAGTAAGTTCTTTTTGTATTTATATATATACTGGATATTCAATTTATTTTACCGTTTTATTTTTTTTTCAGATAAAATATCTATTGTCCCAATTTTCATTTGAGTTTTATCGAGATTGCGGATAAAAAAAATTTACTTTAATCAAATTAAAGAATTTTATTACTGTATTTCTTCTTCTTTTTTTTTTCAGGTGAAGTAATTTTTTTATTGAAAAAGGAGGTCACGGAAAAACTAGAACCTGTGTAAAACTCATGTCACAAGAATACCCCGGAAATCATGAGAAAATCCTTTCAGTCTTTACTCTGACGTACCCGGCAGCGCAAGCTTTGAGGCTTGAAGCTGAGTGTTATTTCATTAACAAGCTTTTTTAAAATTTTTTTCTTTTATTTATTTACTTTTATTTTTTTTAAATCCAACTGTAATCTTGTAGCTCTTTGTAGGCAAGGGTTTTTTTTGTTTAAATACAATTTGTCGAGAGTTTATTAGCGGTTATGTTTTTATTTATTATTATTAAACAATTAATTATCAAGTTGGCTGCAGTTCGTCAATCTAAATGGAAACTGTTGATAAAAAATTTAATTTATGCATTTAATTACTCGACGAATCTTAACGATAAAATAATTGGAGCGAGTTTTAAAAATTAAATTAAGTTCGTAAGCTAAAAATATTAAATATTTTAAGACAAATGATATTTTAAATGCTGATTAAACATTTCTCTAATCTCTTATATTTATTTTAATTTTCAGAATGCATATAAAAATGAATAATTCCTCAAATTATAATAATAATAATAATAATGAAACAAAGTACACGGCAGTACTGATAGTGTTGTCGGTGTCATATGTGATATCTTTTTTTAAATCTTTGTCAAGCGGACGCCGTTTACAAACCACACTTTCTTCACCCCACGATATTGCAAATGCAAATTAATGTAAATAAAAAAAAAATTATATGTATTTTATTCACAGTGTAAGGAATATTTTTATTCGGTTTTAAAGTCTTAAAAAAATTTATTCTGTGGTAACGATTTTTTAGTATGTTCGTAATGGCACACTTTTGAATCGCGAGGATATCATGAATTTTTAGAAAATAATTTAATTTTTTAAAAATAATTTTCAGAAGTAATCTTTTGAATTTTTTTAAAAAAAATTTTTTTACCAAAATTACATGTTTGGTATCAAATTGAAACTAATGATCAATAGATCCCTTTGATAAATCTTGTAATTTATTTTTCGTCATTAGTTTGGTTAAAAAATTCAATGATAGCTTCAAGTCCTCCCCCCCCCCTCCACTCACCCGACGGTTTTTGAAACGGAAGCTTCAAAAAATAACAAAAAGTTAATATTAAAAAAAACTATTTTTGCTTCTGAACTTCCTTTTAACGAATTTGTAAATTATAATTAATAATAATATTTCAGTATTAAGTATAAGTACTTGAGTTTTAATTTGTTTTGAAAATAGTATTAAGAGAAATTAATTTGACGTGATATTTCCTGAATGAGTTTCTAGTTGGAGTAACATTAAATAATTAAGTTATAATTTGAATAAAGTGGATGTAAATAAAGTGTCTGGTGAAGGTAGAGATCGATCTGGTGACATTACTGCAGAGTTTAAACTGTAGAGGTTCATTGCACCTCTATTATTATGACCCGAAGGTACATATTTTGTAGAATTTCATTTAATCCATTTACTTGGATTCAAATTATAATATATATAACTCCAGTAAGAGAAGGTTGTGTGTCACGCTTTCATATTCCTGAGATTCTTGGGCGTCATCTGGCGCCAGATCTTTGCCATATATATGTATACATACATATACATATTATACCGTTACTCTCTTAAGCGTTTTGCGCGTGTCGTTCATGAACGACGAACCCAGTTTAGTTGAGATTACGAGTTAATGTTGGCTATGTTAATACACACTTTCATACATACCACGTTCTCACCAACTTTACCAGCAGCGTAGTGAGAAAATTGGATGGATGCTAGAAACGTAAATTCCTTTGTACCAAAATTTTAGTTGCTGAGATAATTAAAATACTCGGTTGTATAGTTCGGCTAAATATTTTTATAAATTAAACTATACACATTCCCGATGTAATGCCAACTTTTTAAATACGAGTGCATTTTTAAAAAGTTATTTTAAACAATAAGTTTAACATAAAAAAAAATCTGAAAAACTGTTGACCCTGTGGGCCAACTCCAAAACTTCGAGCTCAGCGAGTTTGAGAACGCTATTACTTGTAAATTTTCTAACTCTTCGAGCTCAAAAAACTATTAGACCGAAAGAACATCCATTTCACTTAAAAAAAGTCATTTTTGTCGTACGATAACTTTTAAAGGAATCAACCGATTGAAACGTGCTTGATGGCAATCAAAAGAGATCACAAAGACTTAGAACTTAATACATTATGGGGCAAATTGGGCAATTAATTTATAAGTTACATGAAAAATACCTGAACACAAAAAATTTTTTAATTTGATTATTCGTATAACTTGTAAACTACTTGGCTGATCGACTTTAAAATCTATCAAGATCTAAGTCTTGATGAACCCTTTCAATTGCTGCCAAAAACATCCAAATCGGTTGATTTGGTCTAAAGATTCGGAAATAGTTCGAATAGCTTCCTAGGACCTCCAAACGTCAAGATCTGATGAAAACTCGATTTTCGAAAATGAGACTGAAACTAATAACTTCTTTTTTTGAAAATTTCAAATTTTCAGAGCGGGAATTTCAAAATTTTAACTGCTTCATAAAATCGCCATTTCGAATGAAAAAATGTTTCTTTGAAGCTCAAAATTTTTTTATAAATGTTTATAAAATGAGTAAGTGTTATCGCGAAATTTTAAGTTGAATCTGAGCAAATTTTTATTACTTTAATTTTTTATTCTAATTTAAGTTGAATTACACTACTCTAATGTCAAATTGTTTCCGTTAAAATACGTAAAGATTAAAATCAGTGTATGTGTAAAAATACAAAGACAACAAAGTTCACACCATTTTTAAGACGAAAATGCCATCAAAACCGGTGAGCTCATCCCTCACGCACCTTTTAAAACGCAAATGAGATGGAAGACAGTGAAGAATTACCATACGAAACCTCTCCGACACGCACATCTTCAACGTATCTCAGTCTACTTATGCTAATAAATACTTTTTAAATAACAACATATACATACATATCACATATATACATGTCATGAAATAGAGAAGAAAAATGGGCTGCTCAAGAAAAAAAAACTGATTGATTATTTTCTTTACTCTTCTTAGTACCCAAGTAATTAATTTATATCAACTAAATTTAGTCATTAAAAAAAATTTTAAACCTAAGGCTTAATAGATATTTTTTTTTTCGGTCCCAAAAAAAAAAAATCTGATTTTATTTAAATTTGAAAATTTCAAATTATCCGATTTGCTCCATAATTTTTATTTTAGTGCTCCATCTAATTTAAAAAAAAAAATTTTCTAAGACTCATTTTCTCAGTGAGTTCATTCTGCCGCTTTTCTTCTACGTTTAATAAGATTTAATTTATTCTGTTTAACTTTTAAAAGTTACAGTAAAAAAATAATTTTTCATAAAATTTTCCTCGTTAATTTTGCCCTAGATAACTTTTCATATCCTACTTTTTTTGTCAATAGTAAATTGTCAGTCATAAAAAAAAAAAATAATAGTTAAATATTTAACAAGTGAGGACTGAGCTAAATAAAAAGACGGAAGCTATTCACTTTAATGCGACAATATTGATTGTGTTACAAGTTTAGCGGTAGTTTGTCTCCACACGTCACAAAAGCGAATGAACTATAATAGCTTTCTGCGCGCGTAGCATGCGCGCAATCTAATATACATAAAGCATATCATAAACAAAACAAAGTAAAAAAAAAACCCTTCTAACCAATTAAGTTTATTAATTTTCTTTAAATTAATAAAAAATGATAAATGCGAGATAAATTATATTAAAGAAAATATACCATGACAGGGTGACATGAAAAATGTCAAAAAATCCGTCTGTCATCGTACGTCAGGGAATTTAATCTAATTGCAATAAATCACTGTAACTGAAAGTGACAAAAAGTTTATCTGGGTCAAAAGATTAGAAGAATTTTGAATTTTAAAATCAATTAATAATAAATTTAAGATATATTTCATATATTAGTGTCATCTAGGGGAGAGGGGCATAATGGGGTACACCCAAAATTTTATAAAAAAAAATTTATTTTTTAAATGTTTTTTGAACATTCCAAAATCACTTTTGTAAATATAATTGAGCAGTATTTACAATTTTTCTTTGTTAAATTTTTTCAAAAATCGAGTGTTAGTCGAAAAATGTTAATGACTTTTGTTTTATGATAAAAACCATTAAATTTTTTTTTCTCTCTTTGTATCCAATAATCATGTAAAATATAATTTTACTTTATGTAAATTACTTACAAAAAAATTCAATTCAATAAAACCTAGAAATGTTTTTTTTTACCTTTTTTAGGGGATGCCCCATTTCACCCACAAAAACGAAATTTTTTTTTTACAGTAACTGAAAATTTTTTCTATTTACTTTGATATTTCCTTAAGTACCCCGTTATGCCTCTCCCTTTCCTATATATATTTTACGCTCAAAAAATTCATTACTTATGAAGAGTTACTGTATTGTGATAACGATTATTTAGATAGCTCTTGTTAAATTTTTTTAATCTCTTAAATAAAAGACAACAACTAAGTGAGGTCTTGGTAGGTAGGTCACATAAATATTTTTCATACTACATCCGCCATTGGTACAAGAAAAGTGTAAGTATACTCAGGGGAATAGTTAACTCGGTATATCGATTCAATAGTGAGCTAATATATTTTAATAATAATAATAATAACAATAATAATGATAATAAAAAATAGTAAATTACACAGCTGGGGATATTGACGACGACGACGACGGTACTGAGGGTTACTCATTTATACCCTTAAACTCAGTAACTAACCACTCTGCTCAGTGTGCGAGCAACCGAGACTCATGACTCGATTCTATCTAAAAGAGGGTTGCTCATGCAATGAATCAGCGCTGTGACAAACTAACATGAACAATTCTTCTGTGGTAACGTCGACTCATTATACAAAAAAAAAAAAAATATATAATAAAAAGGAAAAATATATATAAGAAAAAAAGGAACCCCAAACAATGAGTTGTCTATTAATTAACATGATAGCTTTTTTACCGCAACCTTAAAGTCATCGGCATCTGCCTTCTGGAATATATATAATTGGGAATAAAAATCGATAGTTAATAAATTGGAAAGTTTTTTTTTTATATTGGGGGAAAATTAAATCACATTATTAAACTTGGGGAAGCTTAATTTCTTAATTAAAACGAGTTCCGGATGTGTATAAAAAAAATTAATTAATTTTTATATTGTAACTTTTTTTCGTTACCCGCGAGATGACAGAAGAATTATTTATGACATTTTAATTAAAGCGCTTTAATTTAAAGTTTTTATTTTTTAACACATTGTTTCAGGGATAACGAAATTTGTACTTATTAGTTACCGTAATAATATTCGTGATTATGCTGGAAAATTGATGTTTAGAGTTTTATGGCCAACTTTTAGGTATTTTGTTGACGAGCTTTTAATTGAAGGGAAAGAAGAAACAAAACTTTTTTTTTTAATTTGTACGCATTCATATTTTTTGAGATCATCTATTTTGACTAAAATTTCAAAATTTTGTAACTAAAGACTAAATTTTAAAAAACAACAAAAAATTTGCTTTCGTTCCTTAATAAAACGAACTTAGAAAAAAAAAAATCGTAATAAAATCAATAATTGAAAATTCAAAGGTTCAAAATTTTCTTTGGTCTTCTATTGACTTTTAATCAAATTAAATAATTTTAAAAATCACTTGAAATTTAAAAATCCCCAAATTTATGTCCAACTGGCCTGTAATTACCATCCCTATTAATTTACCCATTAAATAAAATGTATAAACATTATTAAATTATCAAAACTACAAACTACTCGGTTATCTAACCGAAATAAAAATAAAAAAACCACCTGCCCACTCTATAAGTAGATTAAAAAAAAATAATAAAATAAAATGTCAAAGCAGAATTATCTCTTCAATCTGTAACGACACTAAGCATTATATTCCATAAATTCATACATATCTAAAATCTATTTAACAATATAACTTTCTGGTAATGTCCCTCTATACAAGAGAATATAGATACTGGTGAGATCAAAGAAATAAATGAAAATTTTCCGAATTTCTGACCACAGGCATCACACATCTGCCCGAATGTTGACACAAAGTAAAGTGTCCCCAGTTATCACTTTGTGGGATCTCTCGAAGAAGACATGTATAACGTACAATATATTGTTGTAGGCTCAATATGTGTAGCATCTGTACGCGACATACCGCGACGATGTACTCAAGATAGTCGTCATGACAATGAGGATAACGATGTAAGTAAAAAATGAAAGAAAAAATAAAAGAAGATATTGTATATTGAACTGCAACAATGAAATATATTTTCATTACTTTGTAGTTGAGGTATGTTCGGCACGCCACAATATAATATAAGAACAAGCAGCTGCAAGTCAATCACTCAATATATATACGAAATTTGTAATTACGTCTCCTATATAATTTGTAACGCGTCTGTTATATATTACGTACAATTGAATATTACAAAGTAACGAGAAACCGAAGAGTGGGTGGCAGTCGCAGAGGGTGAATCGAAATATAACAAGAAAAAAACCGCAATAAAATATGACGGACACGCGTCGAACGTTGAATTCAGGAAGCACGCGACTAATATTACAAGCAGACTCAGACGATTGAATTATTTTATTCTTATTATTTAAATTTATTTCATCATTTTCAATGCTGAAGTTACTAGTCTGTAGACAGTAAGATGATTCGAAAATATTTTTTTTTTTAATACTTTTTATTATATTTATTGCAGTATGTGCTGGTGTGCAGTATAGTGGGTTTTAATATTGGAAAGACATGTACTGCACGCTAGAGAATAAAATACGGAAGAAAAATTGATTTAAGCGTCTGGCAAGTGAATATATTATAGTTTAGATAAGGGAAAAATTTAATGATTGAATCGACTATACTATAAATATAAGATTAAAGATATATTTATATATTTATAGAAAGGTATTTATAGATCTGGGTAGATAAACTTTGAATATTTATACAAAAGTTATGACTTCATAAGGTGTTTTGGTATATATATATTTTCTTTTGGTGGTTATCTATGATATAATGCTTAATATATTTATTACTTTGTCGGATTTAGAATTTATAAATATATTAAACGAGATATATTTACGACTAATTGTTTTTTTTAGGGGAAGATCAGGCATAATGAGGACGCCAAGAAAAATGGACTTTTTTGACCCTTAATACGATAAATCTTTTACCTTTCGGCTATTTTGGAGAGGAATAACAAAATTTTTCAATTTTCATTAGTTTCTTTTTCATGGGGCAAAATGGGGTGGTCTCACAAAAATTTTTTTTTTAATGTATTTGAAATAATTGGACACCTATGATTAGTAATTGGCGTGTAACTAAGTGGAAAATATGATTTGTAATGCAACAAAAAATTTGAAAAAATTGTCCTCTCATCTTAAATTGATTAAACATTAGAATACAATAAATTTAATTTGATACAGAAATACAATAGATTCAAATTTTCTAAGAAGGATCTAAGAAAAAAAATGTTTACCATCCCTGCGCTGAAAGTTTGAATTCATGCCATGTTTAGAGGGATGAAAGTCGTTCTTTTCTTTAACGAGAGAACAAATGATAAAAATGAGCGCATGCGTAATTTTTCCCTCAAACAGGGGCAAAAATTCAAACTTTCAGGTGAAAATCTGGCAAAAAATTCTATACGCATCAAAAATGAAAGCAGGACATCCCAATTACACTAATACAATATTTTTTGAAAAAATTTTAAGATTCACTCACAACTGGTCTCTTTTCTGGTATCTAAAAATTCTGACCATTAAATCAAAGAGATTCTAATAAATAAGATTAAGTACAGTTGTTAAGTCTATTTATTTTGAGCTTAATGACAAAAAAGAAAATTCCGATTGCGTTGAGCATTTCAGTAGTTTTGAAACATAACCCAACTAAAAATAATTTACAACTGACATAATTGCTTTTGAGAAATTTAATAATACACGCAGACAAATTTTTAATAAAAATAACACAAAAAGTGAGGACATGTAGTAATATATAAATTTTTCCCATGCACATTAAAAAAGATACTACTCAATAGCATCTAAATAAAGTGCAATTTCTACTAACAACAGTTTCATAATTATTAATAAATTTAATTAACATCTTAGTCTCACTTTCTGGCAAGTAGAAGCTTCTATACTAGTATACCTACTCGAAAATGAATGGAACAAAAAATCTACATAAATCACAACTGAGTAAATTAATGTGTCAAATAAAAAAAAAACTTTAAACTAAATATCTTAATTAAAATTAAAATATAGCGCAGTATATTTATTTAGCAAAAACCGAAAGTTATTTATTAACTCGCAAGTTGAATTTCTTACAAATAAAAAGATAAATGTATGTTTTGTGCGCAAGGGAGTGTAAAAAAAAGCTTGAAAAAAGTAAAATAAGAGTATAAAATAAATGTAACAAAGTAGAATAGAGACATCTAAAGTGAATATTGAGTGTGTAAATTGTAAAATGTCTGTATTTTCTCGCTGACTCGGTAGTACGTCTTTGATGTGTTTCTACAAACTCATAGTGACCTTTCTACGAGGATCGGGCGTTTGCCCGCCGCAAATCTCAACACCCTACGGTGTAAATCACTCAGCTCTCCGGCCGGCGTAAAACAAACCGCTGAAAATAGACAATCATGGTTGGGCTGGTACGGACATTGCGAACCGGAGAAAGAGGGTAATACAAAACGGCCATGCATACATAAAAGATGCTATACTCTATAATACATATAGGCTAAATTCTTCATTGCATTCTCTCGGTTCCATTCGCACATAACACGTACGTGATAGCATTAAATACAACCAAGAGGCGGGACCCACTCTAAAGTAAATATTCTAAACAAAGGAGCTTTTTAAAATTACTCACAACAATCGTCAAGTACTTTTCCTCCCCGTTATAATAAAAAAAAAAAAAAAAAAAACGTTTAAAAGCTCCGACCTCCTCCTGTACACTTTATTGTTTCTATTTTTTTTCCGTCACTGGATTCACCCTAACTGTCTGTGTTATATACACCAGGACACATTACTGCCACAAATACAGTAGCATGTGCAGTAGTATAGAATCAAACCGTATAGACTATACTATTATAAGGGACAGTGACAGAGACGACGGTGTGCGTTTTCGATAGACTTTTATTCTTTGAAAACTTTTTATGGAGTGAAATATTTTTTTATTTTTACTTCACTCTCTTTGGGTTTGTTAAAAAATAATAGTTAAAATTAAACGGTATTGTGTCAGCTCGGGAATCGTAATTTAATAATTTTTTGTCATTCATTTATTTATTAACGTGTGTTTGTATAATAAATTATTTTTAAATATATTTAATTGGCAATTAAATTTATTTATTTATACGGACACATAGATTTAACAATCGTTGAATCAATCATACTTGTGTCTGTGTGAGAGGGGGAGTGAGTAAATGTGTGTGGGTATATGCGTTAGTACATTGTCGCATCGGTCTGCCGATCCTTTATCAATTTACTCATCGTTTCATACGCGAGAATGAACGCGAGTAAACATTGTTAGTAACTCTCTACTCGTCTTCTATCCTCTATAGTACGGGTACAGGATAAATAACCATCACGTGCTGATCGTCAATGAACATTTTAAAGTGACCGAAGAGCTGATACGACGTTAAAATAATTTATCTGAGTGACATTATTCCCATCTCTCTACAAAAAAAAAACTAATAATTATTTATACTAACATGAATATTTTTACTCTTTTCTAAAAATTATTAATCCTGTCAATCAGCAAGTTTTATTTATTTATAATTTTTTTTTTCTTATAAATTACACTGCACGCAATCTATTTAACTGGAAAGTTGTATAACAGGCCGGATTACCTGAAAAATAACGGATAAATAATTTATTGCCGAATGGATCCAACCGACAGCCAGCGAATGAAGCGAGCAAGAGACCATAGGATTCGGGAATTTATATATTTTTAAAAAAGTACGCAAACATGAATTCTCAAGAGCATAAAAGAAGTATTAAAAAAATACACACATATATATACATATATAAAGTGAGTGTATATGGAGTAGAGTAGAGGAGAAAACGATGCGCTGCTATAAAAGCGCAGGAAATGGAAATAGCGATGCGGTTAAGTCTTGAACGGACTTGTATATATATTTCTCTCTACCCCGCAGAGAAAACACGTAACGGCTACTAACTTGTACTGTTCGCGTGACGACTACTCGCAGTGGCGTGAGGATCGTTCGGTGGGCCATTGCCGCCTCTTTTTACTATACATACATATACACATACATATACATATATAAACATACTACGACTATAATGGATATGCCTTTGTTAACAAACACATACACACGTACTTTGAGTCATCCCTTGCACACAAGTTGATCCTTGGTGCATGTACACAACACAAGTTAAATTGGTTGGCTTGTATAGGAACAAGCGAAGGGTATAGAGGCTGACGAGGGTGTACGAAGGAATTAAGGGGGTTGAAAAGCAAGTCGCTGGCTCTCTGCAAACATGGCAGCCGTCACGCGAGTCCCTGCTACCACGATATCGCAGCGTAACTTGTATTCGACCACTGCATCATTACATGCCCTCTACTCTACACATACAACACTTTGTTAGTTAGTTACTTTAGTCTATGTCCCGGCATACACCAGCTTTAAACACTTATCTACAATGTTGAAAGCTTATAATAATATTTATAAAATTTTAGTGCCCATAAATTTGTCGTTATCGGAGACAAACCCGGGGAGATGATAATCAGATCGATCGCGGGGTTATTTACGAGGAAGAAGGCACCAGTTGGATGCTGATTTTTCATTTTTTATTTTCTTCATTTATTTATCTGGGTTAAATATAAACGTATTTTAGCGATTAGAGTGAGTAGAAAGGTAAAGTAGTTGGTTGACGGAAGAGTGTATGGACTGAGAAGGGAGAGTTGATCCACCTGCTAACTAAAATCTTAAATTCACACAGACGATCGATCAAGCTTACTGACAACAGCAAACACCCTCCATCAAGCTACGTGTATCACGCGTACCTACTTTTTCTTAACTTGCTTTTATACTTTTACTTTTTCTATACTTATTTTTATTTTTACTCTTATTCTTATTTTACTCATGTTCATCCTCTTATTTTCTTACTTCCTCTTCCTGTTTCTGAGTTTTGAAACTTTCAAGAGCTCTTGAGGGTGAGTTCTAAATGATCTTACTATAGACACATACAGATATATATATATATATATATATTTCTCAAATATAGTTGCCTCAACAACAAAGCGAGAGAGCAGAGAAACTGATAATATTATATAGATGTGTAATAGCCTGTATTCATTAATACATTTCACATGGAATAATCAGACGTAATTATTTGAATGAGGGAGACGCCCTTTCTCTATACCTTTCTATATGGTTTATAAATGTATAGATATAGATATATAAGAGAAATAGTAGCGTGACGGAAACGAACGTCCTGAAATTCCAAATTAACGCAGAGCTCGTCGAGCAATAGGATACCGTGGCCTTTGCCGTTAGGTTGCCATTCTACTACCACCATTACTACCCTGTAGTAACCCAGGAAAACGGGCGAGTTTGATCCAACGAACTGGAAAATCATCCGCGACGGGTGATTCGTCTGCACTACCCTCTCGTATATACTCAGCTACTACTGCTGCTGCTGCTGCTCTACCCGGTCGTCTACCTTTTGCCATTAACACTGTACACCATCACACAGAATCGAAACCCATACCCATTTAATCGTTATAAATTTACTCTCTCACTCCCTCTTACTTACAACATTTATCGAACCCTCTGTCTTGACCCCCTTCT
Source organism: Microplitis demolitor (assembly GCF_026212275.2). Taxonomy (NCBI): domain Eukaryota; kingdom Metazoa; phylum Arthropoda; class Insecta; order Hymenoptera; family Braconidae; genus Microplitis; species Microplitis demolitor. Next base: position 5,302,886 of record NC_068547.1, on the reverse strand, counting down.
CTATAATCGAATGCCATCTCACGACTCGTACTCCTTCGGAAAAGTCAACCTCACCCTTATCGTCATACCAACTGATGTGTATTAACTAAAATGTTAAAACTACCCCAGCATATTTTACGAGTTTATAAAAAACTGTTAGTCAAAAAACCCGGGTAAAAAAATAGCTTCAGGCTGGGATCTATATAATGCCCTCAACTTCTACTCAATTCTGCAGTATATATAGTAGGCAAAAAATATAAAAAGTGTAAAAAAAAAATAAAAAACAAATACCGTAAAACGCATTTGATTCATTTTACCGTAGAAGAAGAATTAACGCAGTGGACGTTAATGTGAACACCCCGATCGTATATATCGTCGATCACTTTTATTTGCGTTTCTATCCCTCTGGTACTCTGATGGTACTCTGCTCTATACCCTTTACTCTACTCCACAGCACTGTGTAGTAATATATATGCATCGTACCGTGTGACTCGCGTTTTTCGTTCTCTCAATTCCGACTACCGGAAAAATCGTTCAGCATGACGTAAAATATACACCTATATACATTATTAACTTTTCATGACCCTTTTATGTGTACGTATTTATATATATATTTATAAATTACTCTTTTTTTACTCACTACGTATGACAACTATACGGGCAACTCTTTAAGGGACACAACAATGTTATCAGCGGTATGTTGACTGTCTTGTGTCGTCAGATCTTGAGCTTTAAACAGCAGCGTAATTTATAAAAACGCCTGCTTCCTGTCTTGTCCAACCGCCTTTATCCGCTTAAACTTTCCTTCACTCTTGTATTCATATTACCCACATACATTTTTATAAACTTTTAGCTAGATATTTTATTTCGGATTTCTTTAGCAGACTTTAAGCCGATCACGACAGGGCTTCTTCGTTTCCCTCTTGACGAAGACGACGACACACCAGCACGCGTGTCTACTCATTCCCTCTTTATGTCAGCGCGAAGTCGCGTCGACGTCGTATCATCCGGCGCGAATATAAGTCTCGCTCGTGTGAACAACGAAATCTTAACGCCATTCCACCTTCGTGACCCCGGTCTACGTACACACACCCTTACATAGAACAATCCAACCGAACCGAATCCAATCCAACGTGGATAAATATATACATTTGATACATTACTGTAGTACTCGCTACACATAAAGCACAGGCTTGTGCTTCTTACCCCTCGATCTTATTCATGATCGATTAAACGTCTCATGAGCACCAATACACCTTTAAAGTTTATACTCCGAGCGTAGCTCCAAGTGGCACGCGCCACCAACCTCGATAGAGTAAGCTGAGTATCTTGGTACGAAGCTAATCAAAACCGATTGAGATCCGATGCCTATATAAGTGAGTCATCATATTTGTTACAGTATATATTTAATATTTAAATTAGACATGAGCTCTAATAAATTCAATTTTACAAAGAAACAACAGTTTTTTTTTATTTTCAGAGCTTCCCGTTTACCTTCCCCCCCCCTCCCGTTTCCTACATAAATACTTATGTTATTGTTACACTCTAAATACTATAACGTTGAAAATTTCATTTTACAAATCAATGATATAATAAATTTTTTTTTTGCAAAATATACAGATTATTGATTACGAAAAATTGAAATATATTTGTAAAAAATTTAATTTAGTTTTCGACAAAAAATTTTCAATAAGTTGGGATACCGGATATTGTTTTTTTAATTGAATTTTTTTTTTTGTATTTTTAATGAAAATTTTTTAATTTTAAACCATTGAAAGCGCTGGATATTTTCTGAATAGAAAATTACAGTAAAATAAATTAATGAGAATGCAAAGGAATTTATTTTGGATAATTTTCAAATTTTAAATTAAAAAAAATAAAATTAGTTTTAAAAATGAAATCTGTATTTTTAAATTAACCCAAGTTATAATGAGACGGGAACACGGCGCTCATATTAATTTTATAAATATCTCTAGTAAATATAACATGGAACAATAATGTAAATTTGAAAAAAGTTATTTATACTTAACACCCGATTACATTTGTCGGCGTTAGGTTTTTTTTTTTACTGCGTAACCATAACAAAGTACTCATGTGAAAGTAACACAATTTTTTAGTAAATACACACAAAATAAACCATATAATTTTAAAAAATTTTTTCCCTGTATTTATTATTCATTTATTCCAACATTTCGGGAGAATTCGAATAGAATTTTTTTCTCGCCCATTATTTAAAAAGTTACTGGCTTAGAAATTTATAACATATAAGACATAGTGTGAAAATATGTAGAGTGTATGAAATAAAAAAATAAGTAATATAAGATAGATATGTGAATAAGACGGTGGACAGAACGCGAGCAAGTTATGCGGGTAAAAGAGCACAAAGTCACTTGGCATTCTCTTTGCCGTGTAGTTTAAGTTCAACGAACTCCATCAACCGACAGAGATGAGAGAATCTTACTTTAACTTGTTGGACATTCGCAAACTCGCCCAGCTGGCTTTTCTCTCTCCCTCTCACTCTCGCGATATCTTTTATCTTATTTATTATACACTGACTACATTAGATTTTAACTTCCGGTTTTTCATTCCACCAAACTCTCTGGCACTAACCCCCTCACACTGTACTTGATATCTAGATATATATTTAATACGATTCTGACACTTGATCATATTTTGTTCATAATCCAGGAAAATAAACACATCACCTATTTATTTAAATTTATACTCACACCTCCTTTTTTTTATATATATTATATTCATACTACTTAGACAGTGTCGAGTTTAAAAATACATCAAGCCAAGTAAAGATAAAATAACGAAGTAACTAGAAAAGTAATAAAAAATAATGAATGCCTTAATTATTAAATTGTCGAGATTAATTAAAAATTTAATTATGTACCAAGCAGATGAATTCTTGTTTTTGTTTAATTATTTTTAATTTATTGGCTAAAATAAGAATCAATCTCAGGAAATAATAATTTAGGTCTAACAAGATCTGATTAGATCAACGTAGATCTAATTTATTCAAGTTTTACATCAATGAATATTGTTTTAATAAGATCTAAAAAATTTTTTTGAAATTGACGCCGAAATCGAAATTTCAAAATTTCAAAATTTTATTGTACAATAAAGAATATAAATTTCTGTGCTTTGATCTCGTTAGATCATAGATCTACATATATTTAAATAATAAAAAAAATTAGGTTCACTTATGAAAGGGGGATGGGAGTGAATGGGCATAACGGACCAGTCGAAAAAATTATTTTTACTTAGATTAGACATCGTCAATTTTATTATCCTCCTATTTTTTACTTTTTTTTGGGTGCGGTCCGTTTTGTCTGACTTGGTAAAAAAAAATTTCTCTATGACAATAGAAAATTTAATTTAATTACTTCAAATCGAAGTCAAAAAAAAAAAATATTCATCGGTATTCAAATGTACGAAAATCCTTTATGTACTTAGCGGTCCCGTTTTGCCCGCTCTTCCTCTATATCTAAACTATTTTTAACCGGAATTTTTTTTTCAATGATGGTAAAGTTAAACTAGAGTGATATTTTGATGAAACATTTTCGACTATAATACGATTAAATAATTATATAGGGATATTACTCAACAAAATGTTTCTATACAAATTCAGTATGCAGTATTTAGATCGAATGTTTCGTTTATAAATTAATGATGTTTAATAGTAATATATATCATGCACTATATTTTAATTACATTGAATGGCAATAGTACTGAGCTAATTTACCATCAAATCATGCGCTCAATAATTGAAATAGTTTAAGCTTTGATTAAAACATGATTCATAAATAAATATATAGTAATTTTGAATGAAACATTTTGTGTTTATTGATACTAAATATTTTTTAAATTAATGCTTGTTAATTTATAGTTAAATATTTCGAGCAAAATTAATAGAAAAACTATTTTTAGCTGCGATAATATTTTTTATGATATAGTTGGTGATAATTATATATGCAGATATTGAAAGGAAATATATGTGTAATTAAAATTTATTTGAATGAAATATTGAAATCAGTGTTATATCAAATGAATGCGGTGCGTATATGAAGTTTTGGAAAATAAAAAATAAATATTGAGAATAACAAAATGAAAAATTGGGTTAAGAACTCAGTGAAAAATTTAAATGTTTGAAAAAGGATTTATTCATTTTATGAATGAAAATATGGATTTTAACGCCCGAGGTATTTAATTTTATTTATATTTAAAAATGAAAAAATTAATCTTCTAATGTGGTATTTTATTTTTTTACCGTAAACATTATTTTATTTCATGTATGGGTGGTATTTTTGAAACAAAATAAGTTTCTGGTTAAAAATAAAAATCTGTTAAATTTTAATGGATTTGCACTTTCCATAAATCTTTCGCTTTCGTAAGCATTGAAGCTCAGTAAAAGTAAAATAGTTGTTAAAAAATTCAAAGCAAAAATTTGAGGTTTTATTGGTATTAGAATATCGGGATTAGTTAATATTAAATATTTAAAAAGAAATCATTAAATGTTGAAGTATAATTTAAATTTTAATGTTAATTTTAAATATTAAATTTATTAAAAAATATTATTTTTTTGAATATTCAAATTTTTTAATAAAACTGAATATTTATTATTTTTAAAATAATTATTTTAATAAATAACAAAGTGCCCACCCTAAGTAATTTCCGATAAAAATTCAGACAACGTTATTTAAAAGTTTTCCAACTTTTGAACCACTTCCAAGATCGAAGACATACTTTTATAAATTTATCGACTTCGTTGGCCATTTAAATTATCAAAAATTTTTTAAAGAATCTATTGATCATAAGCTTTAATTTTATACCCAACATAAAATTTGAAACAAAAAATTTTTTTTTATAAAAAATTAAAATTCCCAAACTTTGGGAAAAAAAATTTTCCAGCCAAAGTTAATTACTAGTTACTTATTTAACCTTTTATTAAACTAAAAAGACAGTCACGTGATCTCATAACTGTTCCATTATGATCACACCGTAGTACAGTTATTTAAAAATCCCATACACAAAAGCGCATGAGCTTCGTAAAAATTTAAATACCAAAATTATTAACCATCAAATAAAAAAATGAATATCTGATAATCGAAGGGAAATTTCCGTTAGAAAGCAAAGTCATCGAAAGTTGACCCTCTAGGATGACACCTTGAATTTTTATATTGTTAATAAACTATCAATGAATAACTCAATTTAATAAAATACCGATTGGGATTACAAAAGGTCATCCATCATTACAATCTTAATAAAAAGGTATTCAAACAAATAATACCTTCCAATGTAATATTATCGTTCGATATCTCTATCATATCACTCAGAAAATTTTTCTCTTCAGTATCAAATTTAAGTGATTTCGCCACAACTCTTTGAAAAAAAAAAAAAAAAAAAAAAAAAAAATGTACATGAATGAAGGCTGCCTAACTGTTCTTTTTAAAAATAAATTATAAATCCACTAACTGTTCTTCTCAATACTCAGCCCATTAAGACTTAATGTTTCCTTTTTTCTCCTATCTATCTTAAATTAATTGCAATAAACAGCGATAATGATAAAAGCTAATGCACGTTTAATTATTTTCATTGTATTTAAAAACAGTTATTATATATGTTGATATTATAAGTAATAATAATTTATGAATGTTTAATTTATTCTTCGGTTATTATAACAAAATATGAGTGCGAAAGTAGAGTTAATATGTAAGAGAATTAGAGCACAGAAAAAAGTGCTAACACACGAATTTATAATATTTCCGTATTAATTTGCATCGTACGGTTAATGGAACCGTAACAGCATTAAATTAATTTCCATCACCCGTATATAAAAAATAATAATAATAACAACAATAATATTCGAATTTGTTAATTAAATTTTTAATAAACTTGCATACTGGGCATTTAATAATAAATTTATTTAAAAATAAAGGAAACAAGATTGCTCAATGTAATGCAGTAATAAAAAATAATTACTAATTTTACTGGATACGTTTTTTAATTACATTTATTTAATGGATTTATAACGACTTATATAACGAATTTTATAAAAATATTTTTTAGTAGAAAAGTCTGGTTATTGGAAATTATTACTCGAGCGTGTTCACACAGATATTACACATATGTAAGCACATGTGTATATATAACTGATGATGCCGCATCAGGACCATTACCGTTTATTCTCGTAGATCATTATTATCATGAATACAAAGGCTCGATAAAGATAGAGAGATAAAATTTTAAGAGAGAAAGTAGGAGAGTTATATTTTCTCGGCTCATATGTACTCTAATTCAGAATAAACAGGGGTTTAAATTTTACCAGATCACTGATTTTGTTGGTAATCGATTATGTCCAATGCTACCAGGATCATTTTAGAGCAACTGAGAGAGAGAGAGGGTGTGTAAGTACCGCAGACGCGTGTATATTCTATAAGAGGGTTCATCCTATCTATATAGATATATATATATATATATATATATATATATATATATATATATATATATATATAAATATATATAATACAAGTACTAGAAAACGATGTCTGGATGGATGATTTTTCCTCTTTCCGTGTCACTGAAGTACTTATTAATATTTATCGCGTCACCGCAGCTATTTTCCTCCCTTATATATGATGCTCGTTAAAAATTGCAAAATCAGTTGAATAAAATTTGGCTGTCTGGCTTCGAGCTTTCATATTATAATAAATTTGATGTATGAAAAAAGAATTTTTTTTATAAAGTAACACTTGTCTAGCTATTTTCTATTCATACTCATAATTGAGATCATCATAACTGACTCTATAGTCAAGTTTACTATCGATCTCTGTGGTCTGTATGTATCTACTTCTATATATATGTGTATATATAAATGTATATCTCTGTACAGTATATAAATATAGAATAAAATTATTTTAGCACACATATTATGTGGTTTCAATTGTTATTCCACGCAAACAACCGCAGTGCGATAAGAAAAGAAGGCTCAACTCGTGAAATTCAAACTTTTTTTTATTACTATTTTTCACCATATACGCGACAGCTGGTACGATTTTATGCTTATTAAAAAAGTCGATGGCACGGCAGCTGGTGTCACGTCGCGTGACGAATTCGAAGGAGCAGAAAAGCTATACTCCAATATCACATATATTTTTATATATATATATATATATATAGTAATGAGAAAGAGGTGCCGGTTTTTATATAAAAAGGCAACACCCACTTTATACTAGTAGTGATTTAAAAGAACTAGCATATGAATGTTAACCTTTTTACGCTAAATTATTTTCCTAACATGAATTTTTTTGAAAACGTGCCTGAGTGATTTGACTATAAGGGTCTAGACTAGACCGACTGTGACTAGTCGATACTGAATGATGTAGTTTGTTATATATATAGAGTACAAAGTGTGTATGGTATATAGCTTCACTGGGAACGGGGATTGCTGGTTGGTCGCGCGTCTCTGTTACTCATTCGTCACAAGTCAAAGCTGAGCTACGACTGCCGACTGTTGACGGCGACCCTTGATTTGATGCGCCCGTGTGTACGTTGATGCCACAGTACATTATGTATATCGATAATTTAACCCCGAGCCTGTACTAATGTATGACAAAAGATAAATCCGAGGAAAAAAGCTAACTAATTTTCTATGCTCAAACTATTACGTTTTCAATAAATATAACTCACGGCTATAAAGTCCGTTTACATTTTTTCGCTTGCTATAAAACTATATATATATATATGTTTGTGTCAATATACGTGGGTTTATCTTTTACCGTGAGTGGTTAATACATTCGACAAACACTTATGTCGAGTGTAAATATACTCAATAAATGTTATGGCTTTGAAATATACAAAGAGTACAACTTGTATTATGTTTATATATTTTTGTTTTATTTAATAATTAACCAAAATGTTTTATTTTAACATTTGGTTTGTTGACTCAAAGCGAAATTTAAATTTAACATTTAACGTGTGTACTTATGCTAATAAATTATTTATCAGGATGAATAAGTAATATCTTAAAAGATTTATGAATGGAAACGAAAAAGAAAACATAAATATTATTGTTTACAAAACTTTTAACTGAAGGAATTTTCTCATGCATTAGAAATGAATGAAACTATTTTTTACACATAACAATAGACCAAACAATAAATAGAATACGTAAATTTTAAATTGCGTATGAAATTAAGGTATAAAAACAAGCGGAATAAGTTGTGTCAACTGTAATACATTTCCGACGTCTTTTCTCATCGCTCAAGAGTTTTTGCGCTCACACACTCTGCAGTTTCACACGAATTTTTTTTTACCTTTACTCGTGAATAATATTCCAATATTAACTTTAACATGTATATATATAATATATATTCATATGAAGTTCGAAGTTTCGCGGTAGCTGAAAAGCCAACAATTTGGTCCTAACTTATGGCAACGAGCTCTGTGGGCCAATTCTACTTGCATTGAACACTCAAAAAGTTAAGAAATTCACATGCCAAAAGTTATATATCTTTAAGTATATATGTGTGTTTATTAACTTGAAGAAGAGTGAAAAGCTAGTGAAGGTTACTTTTGTAAACTTTTAAAACTTTGTGATCTCATGTCACTGAACTGTAATACTAATTTTTTTATTACATCAGTCATCAAAACAATGATTGATAAATTAATATGTTCAATAATTTTCGTATCTATAAAGGTGAGCATAAAAAAATATAAAAAACGGAATAAACGTTTCAGTATTTTTGAGTCTCCAAATAAGTATTCAGTATTAATTCGACTTAGTTATGAAAATATTTAAAAGTGAGGCAAATAAGCCACTTAAAAAAAATTAAACTTAAAATTAATCCTGACAAATATAGGGTACAAGTACCGTTTTTGGCCACTTTAAAGCCAGTTTTGGGCACTTGAGAAATTTGAATAAAACCATTAGTAAAATACGCAATGACAAAATTCATTTTTTACATGCGTACAAAAATACTTTTTATCACACCATTACAATGAAAGTTTTTTTTATACTTTTTTTATTAGTGACCACAAATAATACTTCTACCCTATTATTTAGCTCAATTTTTTGAATAAAAATTTCTAAGTCTAATTTCAGATTAAAAATTTTTTGCGTGCCCCGAAATGTCTCGAAATATCTATGATTTTAGAAAAAATTTCTGAAGGTCCATTTTATCTCTCCCGTTTAAATAGATAACAACAACAATGATAATGACAAGCAATAATGCACGACGAGGTGTCAACAGTCAAGAATTTAGTGATAAAATTATGAGGTAAATTGTTAGGTTGTCCAAAACAACCACATCAGAGTAACGATCTCATACAGATAATGTTGCTATCACGACGATTATCGATAATGTTAAATGTACGTGACGGTGTGTATGTATGTGTATGTGTCTGGTCATTATATACATATTATCTATACAACATCACTCTTTGTACTCCTCACGTACAGCATATATATGTATTATATAATACTAGTGTGTATGATGTGATGTGAATTTGTGGTTTTCCTCAGAGTGCACCAGCTTGGTATACTCCGCTGTAGATGACGACACGGCGGGACGTGAGAAGCGATACAACAGAAAAACCTCATGCTTAACTATATATATATATATAAATTTTATTTATGTCTTATTCATCAAGAAATTGCGGTGGTCTACTTTGTCATCTGTCTGTATCACTTACGTCGCTCTGTTTCTTTTAATAGATTTTATAATAATAATTACATATTTTCTCGTCGATATATATGTACATATATATACATGTATATATATATATATATATATATATATATATATATATATATATATATATATATGTGAGTCTGGATTAGTTCATTTATCATTTTTATATAAATATTTATGTTAGATATCAGTCATAAATAATCTGTTTCAAATTCATCATAAAGATTATTAGTACTAATAAAATTTCATATTTTTTTTTAATTCAATGTTTCAAATTGTCTCTAACATATTTTCATTCAATTTGATAAATTTTTTTCAAACAATGTAATGTCAACTCTGAATATCCCATTGAATTATTTACAAACATAAATTTTTTCGGAATTCCATGTTTATAAACTTTGCCTATTGATTGACGAATTCATTTTTTCGATAGTTACACAAAAACATGAAAAAAAAAAAGTTGATTTCGCGTAAAACAATTTAATGAAAGGATGAAATATTTGAATGATGGATAAAAATTAACGATAAAATAAATGTATAATAGATAAAATTGAGAATTGTGAAATTCCAAAGATTCCGTTGAATGCGAACGGTTGTACAATGAGAGTAAATGCTGAGAATGCGTTGTCAATGTAAAATTAGTTTCTCCTTGAATAGGTAGTGAGAACAATTCTGTAGTAGTTGAACAGAATTACTCGGTTTTGAGTGTACCATTGAAAAGGGGGTGCGATATCTTCTACAAGAGTTCGCAATAAAGGCTTAGATGCTTTTAATTAATTATAACATCAATTATTTACACGCAAGTTCGATAATTATATAATATTACAGACGGGAATAGTAATTTTGTGAGAATCCTACACCCATGCAGATATATGTATATGCATATGTGTATATATACTTAAGTTATTGTTACACTCTAAATACTGTGAAGTTAATAATGTAATTTTAGAAAATAGTGCTATAATAATTTTATTTGCAAATTACCGATTATTCATTACGAAGAATTGAAATATTACAGAGTAATAAATAAAAACATAATATGACTTTAATATAAAATTTATATTTTTGTCAAAAATTTAATTTAAATTATGACAATTAATTTTTAATAAGTTGAGATACCGAATATATTATTTTTAATGAAAATTTTTTATTTTTAAACGATTGAAAATGCTGGGTATTCTATATACAGAAAATTACAACAAAATAATAATGTAATAATGATGCAAAGTAATTTATCTTAGATAATTTTCCAATTTGAAATTTAAAAAAGTAAAATTAGTTTTAGAAATGAAATCTGTATTTTTAAATTAACCCAAGTTATAATGAGACGGGAACACGGCGCTCATATTAATTTTATAAATACCTCTAGTAAATATAACATGGAACAATAATGTAAATTTGAACAATTTCATTTATACTTTAAGGCAAAAGACCTAGTACCCGATCAAAGAACTAGTACTCGACCACTCAATGTATTTGAAGCTATATTTGGTAAAATTTAGTAAATATAGATATAAAAATACATGAGTGATCGAGTACTAGTTCCCTGATCGGGTACTGGGTCTTTTACCTTATATACGATTAAATTTATTTTTTACCCTGTAACCATAACAAAGTATTATTGTAAAATAATATAATTATTAGATAAAATGACCCGTATAAAAAAATGGTTAAAAAAAGTTAAAAAGGTGTTGACTATTTTAAACTTCAAAATGTGACAACATCGAAATTGTTTTTGAACGTTTTTTAAACTTTTGAAAATTCAAGAGAAAAATCGATAAATGTCCTAATATCATTAAGATATGCTAAAACGAAAAACGTTCATAAATAATTCGAAATCATTTTTTTCTGAACGAATTTTTTTAATAAAAAATATTAGTTTATAGTATAAAGTCAATTGTTTATTTCTGTGTCTTTTCAAAAGTTTAGAATGGTCAACACTTTTTTAACCTTTTTTCAAAATTTTTTTTTTTACACGGAAGCAATTATTAAATTCGATCACGAATAATTATAATTTATAATGAATTTTTTTTTTCATCCAAAATCCTACGATCTGTGTTCTGTCTAAACTTTTCTCCATAAATATGTATTATTTAAATTATCGTATTTAAAGTCGAAGTCACGTATTAATTATGAATAAATCCAAAGATAATTAAATATATAACTTACTTCGCTTCTGTTCCAATTAGTCAGTGTGAAAACATGATATTCTATTGTTACACGAGTACAATGAATGAGAGATGTTATATTGAAGCGCCATTTCAATTATTCTTTTCTCTCGCCGTTGTAATTAATTTATCAACGATTCAACAGTACTATTATTACATACCTATACATCCTTAAATATACATGTATGAAGGACAAAGGATAATGAACGGCAATGATGTCTGGATTGATGTATTAAAAATAAATAAAATAATGTTTTAATTGAAACGATAACGTAAGTTATAAATTTATTCACATGATTTAAATAATCGAATTATAGCAAATGTACAATGTGTAGTTTTTTTATAAGGGCAAATGTACGTACGTCGTACAAAAGTAAGAGGCTTACAATTTATTTATAATAATAATAATAATTATTTATTTATTTATTTATATTTTATATTTTATTTTTAAACTTCTCCGGATGTACATTTATTATTTAATAATTCTTTTATGGCGAGTATATCTTACATCAGGCATAATTACATACATATTTACATATCATACAACAACTTTTTTTAATCTCTCTGTCAGTCATATAAAATTACAAAACATTGCCTAGCTAATTTAACTCTCATATTTCCAGCACACTAACTTTATATTTGTTAATTTTAATAATTATTTTTTTTTTAAACAAATTTCAAATGATTTTATACACTTTTTTATATTTATATTTATATTTATATTTATATATATATAACATATGTTATAGTAAATATTTACAGCTGTGCCACGTTGGAGTCGAATCGAGTCGCTAAATCCGTATAATTGTGACCATTTAATTAAGCATAATTTATTAATTAAGTAAATAATTATTTATTTAAAGTTAATTTAAGTCTGTGGCGAGGTAGGCCATCGGTAAATTTACAACACAATAATAGTTTTATTGTTTTGTTTTTTTTTTCTCTCGATATTTAAATAGGACGGGCAAAATACTATTGTTTAAACAATGACAATAATAAAAAAAATGATTTTAATCAGTACGTTAATGAGAATGTTGTTATTGAAATAAATTAAAAAATATATATATTGTCTTTATGAGAACGTCAGTCAATAACTAAAATTTCATTATTACTTTTTTTTTTCATGTTCTCTTTTATATTTTTTTTCTATTCTGCATATCGTTTAATGCTTTTAATTCAGTTATTTACCGGCAATAATAATAATAGTAATTATATTAAAGAACAATAAAAATTTTTTTATGAGTGTACATTATTTGTTTTCATTATAGGAACGTTTGTGCGAACTCGTAAAAAAATATAATCGCTTCCAAACGTCATCAAGTTTATCGCAAGATTATCTTGATAACAGATACAAAAATGATGAGTCAGTAGTTTTTTAAACAAAGAGCAGAAAAAAAATATATTAATCACGTTTTAGTTTTGTTTCACTAATGAATGAATGAGTTTTTTTTTTTTTTTTTTTTTTTTTTTTTAAGTCTGCGCACATTGTTGGTTTAAAACAAACTTATTGTCCATACTCACTAAATTTAAAGAATAAAAATAGAAAAAAAACATATTAATTAAGATATATCACAAAAGATCTACACAGCGGAAGAAAGTATTACAGGGAACACAATTATTTAATTAAGAATCCTCAGAACTCACTGCAGCACTGTTTTTCATAAATATAGTAATGTTGATTCTTTACTTTTAGATGCCCATTATAATGAGCGCCTCTGACGTCAGGGAAAAGTGAAGACAATGCACCCTTTGACTAGACGTCGACGTAACAGCGAATGTATTTTAGGAAAGTTGCTCTCCTTTTGAATGTTGGACTAAATTCTTGATCGCCCAAGTTACATTTTAAACACGGTTGTCTGCACGCCAAAGGTATATACGGGATGCTTTCAAGTTCGCTCGTACACATCTACGTGACCAGCACACACCGCTACGTGTTTCCACAAGCCAATTTCCAACAATAGCCAACAACAACAGCGATGGCCCTTGCATCTTCCTGTAGTAGTGTATCAGAGTAAGCACCTTTGCCTCTTACAAGCTCGTGCGCTGTTTCTTGAGTGGGTTTTGCAAATAAAACCGTTCTTCTGTGAGAATTACACGAGATAGGCTTGTCCAGGTGGTGGATGCTGTTGCTGTCTCCAGGCATTTCGCTCGAGTGTCGAATAATCAGAATCAATTGACGAGTAAATATGTTCAGACAGTGGTCGTCTACTTTCATTGATTGCATCGACAGGTCCCTCTTGATACGCACGATTCATAGTCAGCCTCGGACTTGGATTAGCTGTTGTTGAGCTGCTCATTGAACTATCTCTATTAGCACTTCCGACGCCACCACTTTCACCCAGCCTTCCTTGATTATTTTGACCGAGAACTGCGGCGCTTGAGTAAGCCGGTGGTGCTTGAAGTAACTCTGGTGCGTCCTTGAACAGCGGATGATGATGATGATGACCCGCTATGTGACCGTGAACTCTCAGTGTCGATGTTTCTTTTTCCGGTCGACCCTCAAGAGTATATGTGTTGACATTTCTTCTGTACAGCGACGAGGATTTGTGCCTGAGTGCATCACCAGGTGGCATAGCGAACCTCAGTCTTTCCCAGAATCGTTTTTCGCCCCACCTGAGTGTTGTCGCGGTACGCAGGTATGGCCTTAATTCGGGATCCGCTTCCGCCTCTGGTGCAACTGGGCCGGCTTGTACAACAACTAATTGACCTGGCCGTCCCCTCAGGGCCTCGTGTACTGCCGCACGAAATTCAAAACGCGACCACTCGGTTTGTAAAAAATTTCTTGTCAGCACTATGATGACCCGTTTGGAAGCTTCGGCAGCCTCTAAAACAACAGGCGCAGCTGCCCTTAGGCACGGAAGATCCCGATGATGAAGACACAGTCGTAGACCACTTGGTCCATGCTCAAGTTCAACTGCCAGCGAATGTAATACAAAATCTTCGTCTTTAGGACTGTAACAAAAGTAACCGTCATAGAGACGTTCTTTGTCTTCAGATTGTGTTGACTTTGCCCAGAACCTTACACCGTAACGAGAGTAAGCCCACGTGCGCACTGGTTCACGGAATATAAATGCCAAGACTGTAATTACCAGGAGTAATAATACTGCTGATAATGTTGCAGCTACCATTGGTAAGTAATCAGATACCATAATACTTTCAATAACACCACCTTGTGCATAGTAATCCGAGCATGCTGTCTCATTAACATTGAGACGACGTCGGTATGCAGGACGAGCATCATTATTATAGCACCAAACGTCACTTGCGTCAATAACTTTGTGAGCATTGTCAGAAACCCAAGAGGACAGCTCTTGCAGAAATTTACAGCGACATGACCAGGGATTGCCCCCGAGCGATAGATCCACTAAACGGGTATTGAGAGTGACTTGCCAAACCGGAAACGTGACAAGACGGTTTCCATTGAGCCTCAGAATTTCCAATGATCTCAATGGCAATAGGGTGAGATTACCAATGAAACCTATCAAGTTGTTCTGCAGGTATAGCTCGCGCAGGTGTGCAAGATGCTCAAACTCAAATCCCTTAAGCTCGTGTATTTTATTGTCTTCGAGATGCAATATCTGTAAATTGTTTAATCCATTGAATGTACGATTTTGTATTGACTCAATACCACTGGCGTTAACGTATAATACGCGCATATTTTTACGACCGATAAATACGTGATTTTGTAATTCTCTAAAGTCATTACCGTCCAAATAAACTTCGGTAGCATCCATAGGTATACGACGAGGTATGTCTTGTGTACCGAGACCCGAACAATCTACAACATTTGTATTCCACGTTTGATCATGATAACACTTACAGTCAGATGGGCATGTCATTTCACAATCACAAGCATCAAAATCACAACAGTGACACAGAGCGAAACAGTGTGCCTCATAACGACATAAAAATTGTTCTGGTCTAGCTATTGATGCAGGCACTATTGCTGTACCACGAGGACCCGATATGCGACACATTGCATTGTCTAAATCCATAACCCGCGGATGCTGTCGCAGCGCACTCATGTTATTGATAACAGGCAGCCAGTCCATCGAACAGTTACAATTGAAAGGATTACCACCGATATAGAATTCCGGTAGAAATTTACCCTCAGGTACTGGTGTCAATCTCAATGCTGCCAACTCCATTGTTTCAATCATATTGGCATACATATCGACTCTCGTTAAATTAACTTTGTCCGTAAACGTATTGGCATGTACATTTGTAATGTAATTATTATTTATGAACAATAATTCAACACTGTCAGGCACAGATAGAGGCATTAATTCAGTAATACGGTTATGACTGGCATCCAAAGTACGTACTTTTAAATCGCGTATTTGATAATAATTACCCAAACTCTCAATAAAATTACCATGTATATCTAACCACTTTAGATTACGGGGTATAAAGGCGTAATCGAACCACTCAATGTGATTTTCCGATAAATTAAGCAGAAGTAAACTTGCGATACTTGCAAATATACCGTTAATATCGGAAAGAAAATTTCCATCGAGGCGAATAGCTTCTAGACGTGTATTACGTTCAAATGCATCACGTTCAACGTGTTGCACTTTGTTTCTTGCCAAATTTAATATCTGCAAATTGGGCAAATCCCACAGCATCCCACGTGATAAATTACCGATTTCATTCCCAATTAGACGTAATCCCGTGAGTTGGTTGAGATTTTTGAAGGACCCGTTGTGGAAATCTGTTATTTTGTTTTCACCCAAATCAAGTGTCTTCAAAAATGTTAAATCTCTTAAAGCTTCGGGTATCGCCGTTAATTGATTGCCACTCAAATCAAGTTCTTTCAAATCAGAACAGTTGCGAAAAGCCAGTGGATCCATTGCTTTTATTTGATTTCCTGACAGTGTCAAACGATTTAATACAAACAGTCCATTGAGAAGTTGTGGTCCCAGTGAATGCAAATTGTTGTCGGATAATTCCAAAGTATGTAAATTATAAAGTGGTAGAAATGCATTACTCTCAATGTGTGAAATAGAATTATTATGCAAATCAAGTATTTGAAGAAAAAATAAATCTTTGAACATCTTAGCGTCAATTCGTGTTAGTGAATTAAACGAAAGATCAAGTATAATAAGTCTTATTAATCCTAAAAATGTCATTTCATCTACAGTGTCACTACCAAGACGATTATCTGCCAAATTTAACACCAAAAGCTGTTCAAGTCGTGTGAATGTACCTCGAGGTAAATTACGTAATTCATTGTGCTGTAAATGAATTTCTCTTAGATCTCGTGTACTTGCAAACAGTGCTTCTGGCAGTGTATCAAGTGAATTGTAACTGACATTAAATACACGTAAGCTAGTAAGTCCAGTAAGTGCATCACTGGCTATCTCGCCAATTGAATTATGCTGCAAATAGAGTTCTTGTAATTGTCTCAGACCCGACAATGGGCTATCCTCTGGTAAATTCCTTATCTCGTTATGTGAGAGATCGAGTGTGCGTATGTCTGCGTGACAATTGGCACGATTGGCACGTACGTCTGCCAGTCCAACCTCACTGATTTCACGGAATTGATTCCCGGTTAAATTGAGAATTTGGAGATTGTTAAGACCGCACAATACATTCCGAGGTAAAACCCTGAGATTGCTATCGACTATCTCAAGTGCTTGAAGTTCCCTAAGTCCAGCTAGGGCTTCTGGCACCAGTTCTAGTGTACGCCCAGCACTCCATTCGACATTCAGTGTCCTCAGCGATAGACGTTTTAGTTCGTTCAACGGTTGAAACGCCGCTTCGGGAATACGTAATATTTTACAACTATCAATACTAAGCTCATGCAAACCGCTCAACCGGTTCCAGCTTTCCCCGCTAATTATACTCTCAAAGTGATGCACATTACTACAATCGAGACGTAATTTGAATGCACCCTCTAGTGGCGGAAATAGCGCAGCAACACCCGATGGATCCAGTGTTCTTACATTACAGACCGCGGATCTCGTGTCATTGCCGTCGGATGACCAGTGACATGATCCCAACACACCCTCCAGCGTTGTCATTGCCAGTAACCACAACAAGCTCACTATCATCACATACATCCTCGGCATCCAGCTGCATCTCGGTGCCATTATATTCAAATATCCGTCTTGGTTCCCGGATTTATCATAAATCGCCGGCAATATTTAAATATTGCATAAACAACACCGTTTATCACATAAAAGTACACCCTGCCATTTTATAATACCCCTTTTCTCCAGTTTTTTCACTCACTTATTTAAATTTACTTTCACTATTTCCCGGCAATATCGCTCTCTTAAAATTCAATTGCTTATTATTCAATTAAAAATAATAAATAAATAAATAATTTATTATTCAATTAACGCTACTACAAACACTACGTAACACTAATTATCGCTATTGATACCGTTTATTTTTCACATTAAATAAATAATAAAATTTAACTACCACCGACAACAGCATAATAGCAGTAATATTACCGCAAGTAGTAGTAGTAGCAGTAGAAGCAGTAACGACAGTACTTGTTACATTAAGTATTTATTAATAATAGAGTACACGGACTGAGAGAACAAACACGTACGTTCCACCCGCACGGTCAACTCGCACTGACTCGACGGTTGTTAGACTGGTTGGGTTGATCGCGAGGACGGTGGCATTTCAGGGGAACTTTTCTCCCACCACAACCACCATCAATGGTCGAGATACTCACGAGACTGCGCCACCATACGGCCAAACTCAGCCCGTGGAGCGACGAAAACCTGCGACGTGGTGGGGACAAAAACCAACCCCTATCCCCTGTCCCCTGGTCCCTGTCGCTTGTACTGTATGAAATGACGTACTATTCACATACCTCAGTTCGCCTTCAAAAAAGGACAATAGTTTTTATGTATCTCCCTAGCCCTCTACTCTCTGTCCCCACCAGGATCACTAGCACCCCATACTGCCAGGTAAGCAACGAACAAAAAAATTATAAAAAGAGAAATTGGTCCTACAAGCCCACCGGTGACAGTCTCATGGGATTTTTACTGAATCTTTCCAAATGTATTTTCATCGATATTTTCATGGACACACACGATAATACATACATATATACATATATATATACATTTATAAATCTATATATAAATTCACTGATGTCCTTTTTTCAGCCGATAAATCCATAAACCCATTTTAAGCTTAACTTAAGCTTATTGTATACGAATTTATATATTTTTTTTAAAAGTATGTGTAAACTTTATGATGACTATATAACGATGATCGAATATATAAAAGTATGAATGCTATGCCGCTGCAGCGAACCAATTAAAAAGTTTTTTTTAAAAACAGCACTCAATTAAGCGAATGGAAGGCAAGCATATTGATCAAACGAATCAATTTTTTACGCCAATGAAAGTATTCGCGGGGTCATGGATAATGTAATTAATTACGCCGTGTGTCATGGGCTTAAAAATAATTATAATATGTAATATTCATAAGTTATATGTGTTTATAAATGGTTCTCTATTAATTACCCATAATTAATGCGTAGTATTTACATATTTTTTATTATACTGTACTTTTAAATTCGAGTTATTCAAATATATGTAATAATTAACATATTTTAATAATTGATTTCTCTTCTCAATTATGTTTAATTAATTTGTTGTTGCTTTTTCTTTCTTTATTCACTGAGTATTCATTATTTCGTCCGCGAATGTTAAATTCAAATTTTTGTTTTTAAATATATATGTTTGGCAATAAATTTTGTTTCATTACGAGTAGAAATATTTGATTTTTGTAATGATACTCAACGTATGATAATTGTTATTTTTTTAATTATGTGCAGATCGGTCATAAATTTTTTTAATTTGCAATAATTCGAAGCCAATCTGATCGAATTAAATGTAAACTAAATAACAACAAAATCGAATTTTTTTACGGAATATTATGACTTATAAATGATACCGAAATTAGCCGACGTCTAATAACTTTTGTATTTTTCTAAAAACGATAAAGTTGAAAAATAAAAATATTTCGAAAAATTGCAGCTATAGATTTTTTAATTTTATACATGTGCATTTTTTGAATATTTTTTTTTTTAATTGCGTTACTGAAAAAAAAAAATTGAAAATTTTTCATTGTCTGCTAATTTTAGGATCATACTAATGAATCGTTTGGAAAATCACTGATAATACGGTCGGACCTCGTTATAAGACTATCATTCTGTCTTCTTTATAAGCCAGATATCACGATAGTTTGAGAGAGAAACTAATAGTCTTATAACGAGGTCCTACTGTATTAAGTAATGAATAAGACATTGATGGAAATCAACGAAATCACATTTATCTTTATTTTTATAATTTTTAAATTTGAAACTTATTTTGATATTTGATATTATTCTAATCTATACGAAAATAATAAAAAACCAAAAACATTTATGATACTAAAATTACCCGATGTCTATTAATTTTTTGATTTTTTTACAAACGATAAATTTATAAAAAAAAAAAATATTGTAGAAAATTGCACTTGTAGTTTTTTGAATTTTTTATATGTGCATATTTTTAGTTTTTTTTTTTTTATTCGAATTTAATTATTAAAAAAAAAATTCCGAAAATTTTTAATTCATTGCTAACTTCAAGATCATAAATATTTTATTAATTGAATTGTTATCAAAAAATTATCGATCGGCTTGAAATTATTCGATTAGTTATCAAATTATCATTGTCGTTATTGATGTTATCATTATTATAAAAATTTTTTAAATTATTTAGTGAAAAACTTGTTATCTATATTGAACTATTAAATATTCATAAAAATTATATTAAGTAATAAAATCGATTATTTTGTTATTGAAATATTTAACTGATATTGAATATTGATTATCTATAAATTATTTACTATCATACTGAACTATCGGAAGAATAATTTAGTCATTATCTATTCTTGTGATGAAATTTAAAAATTCAATACTTCGATGAATTCAGTTTTCTCGACAGTGGAGTTCAATTATCGGTATGAGTAATAATTATATATAAAGCATGTTTTGGTAATATAAAATGCATTTTCTAATATTAAAGTCTGAAAAAGTAACACAATTACTATGAAATGAAAATCAATACAGCTTATACCCTCTGTTGTTCGATTCTCGAACTTAAAGTTGGTACAGCGGATGGTAATCGAGAGTTCTGTTTTCGATAGTAATCGATAGTCATTTTGTTCCAATGGCCAATATATTGACATTTTATAAAAATATCATTATCTAAATAAGATAACCTATTATTATTTTTTAAAAATAATCTTTATATTGCGAATTTTGAGATGAATGAAGAAAAAGAAGATAAAAATGATGATCCACGATTTGAATTTATTTATCAATATTTAATGCGATCGAGCAAAATAAAACCTGATAAATGGATAAAAATGCTAACCAACGAAGACTCTAAGGTAAAATTAATATAATTTTTAACAAATTATTGACCCTAAGAGGATGATTTTGTAAAAAGTGTAAAAATAAATTCTCTCAGAATGTTATTATAAATTTTTTCAATACACCGGATGAATATATATTGACAATAAATGTGTCATCTACTGGAGCAATAGTTCCAGTTTTAGGAATTCAATCAAACGCTAAAAACAAATTGTCCTATTTCGTGAAACGTCAGCCAGTAATTATAACAGAAATAAACTATAGAGAAGTTCTGATTCCTGGTGATATGTCACCTAAACCTATTGATGATCTGTCAGTATTGGTGCAAGAGGTATTTGAATGTGCATTGTAATGTAGAAATTTAATCTAATTTTTGAAGATGTCATTATTTGTGAAAAGGTTTACGTCCCGATTCTTACTAACCCTGAAAATTCAGATGATTGGCCGGAATTATTAACCAATGATGTTAAGAAACATATTTATGATTTACAAAGTTCAATATGTCAGGTAAGGTATTGTAAATAGAGAATTCAAAATATTGGCATTACAATTATTTCCCTTAATCGGAAATTCATGTCATCTCAAAATATCTAAACTAATAATAAAATAAGAAATGAGGAAATGAGAAAATATCCATGAATTTCGTATGCTCACTCTGAGTAACCAAACTTTCCCTATGAAAACAGTAATAAAAAAATCAGTTATTTCTAAATTATTTTAAAAAAATTCGGGGGGTTTTAAAATAAATTGGTTGCTCTAAAATTAGGTTATCTGAATTTAGATCATAATTAAAAAAACTTGAGTTGAAACTGATAAACTTAGGAAGTAATTTTCACCCAACAATACACAGAAAAAAAGAATTTCTTGACGCAATAAAATTTTTATTTGCCTCAAGAAATTTTTTGCTTTGGAGTAAGAAAAAATTTTTCGGGTCAAGAACAACTTTCTTGCGTCAACAAATTTTTTCTGGTCCTTAGAAAATTTTTGTCTTTGAATCATAATGTAAAATTTTTCTTGCGTCAAGAAATTCTTTTTGTTTGTGTATGTGTGCTTCTATATTCAGTAAAAAAAAAATAAAAGATAATAATTGCATTAATTAAAAATATATTTTCATTTAAAATTCTTTGTCATTTGACTTTAGTAACACTATCGTGGCTTCTTTCACTCCTATCTGTTTCAACAATTTCATTTCCGTTTTGTTAACGTCAGCATTTCACAGATAATTTCAACCATTTAAAATTTATCTTTCTATTCAAATTTCCCAACAGTTACTTGAGAAATAATTTATTTTTTTAAATTACATATCTCAATATTTTTATTATTAAACTATCATAATTATTTAGCTACGGGGTAAAATGACAGGTCACACATTACTATCAATGCCCATGGGCAATGAGAAATTATTTAAAATGGAAAGACTCACAAATAAGGAAGATATCGATTTAATGTTAAAAAGTAACATTGAAGAAATTGTTATCAGATGGTTGAATCAAGTCAACGATGTTTTGGATGAAGTTAACATGCGTTTAGCCAATAGTGATAATCAATTATTTCCTAGTGCAGGTATATAATTATTTATCAATAATGTACCCGAAGATCGGAATGTTTTTCGCGGAATGAAAATAAAAAAACAAAATGAATAGTAAAAAATCTACTGGTTTTCGATTTTTGAAATGTTTCACATAAGTCAGCCAAACATTGCAAAAATCCCCAATTACCCCTTAAGTCACCTTTAAGCAGTCAAATTACATACATTTTTTTGATTTTTGTTGCCCGCGAAAAACGTTCCCATTTTCAAGTACATTATCAAAAATAATAACAGCCGACATAAATTTTTGTTTATAAATTTATTACAGAAGTTATATTTTGGCAAGAACGATTGAAGAATTTAGAATCGATTTACGATCAAATGTGTGATCCACGAGTTAAAAAAATAGCTTTTTTACTAGAGCTCACTAAGAGTTCATATTTAAAATCTTTTGAAACTCTATTCAAAAACGTCATAGCAGGTTTATATTTTACAAAAATTTAAACTTTTATTCGCTGTACTACTAATTTGCTAAAGTAGATATTTATTTGTTTTACTAAAAGCCATCGTCGAAGCGCGAGATATTTATTTGCACTTAAAACCACTGCAGTCACAGTTTATCGAAATAGAAGGAAGCGATATCGAAGAATTGAAATTAAAATTAAAACAACTGCTTCATTTAATTTGTCTTGCTTGGGCTAACTCAAAACATTATTGCACTACGACCAATATTATCTATTTACTCAATGCAGTAGTAAATCTTTTTATAACTCAGGTTTATTTGATATTCATACTGTCGACTATGTGTTTATTAACGATCTCCGGATATTAAATTATACCAATCAAACTTAAATTGTTTACAGGCGATAAAATATCTTGATCCCGGAAATTTATTTCAAACAGATATTCATGATAACCTTATTAAAGTGACACTTGTACTAGAAACAATTCAGCATTTCCGCGATTTATTTGAACAATTTCGTCTAAATATTGCTTACTACTTTAAAAATTCAGCTCAACTTGTCAGTTGGACGTTTCATGAGAAGTTAGTTCTAGAACGATTAATTCAATTTGAGAAACGGTTAAAACAGATTCAGGTAAAAATACAAAATTACTTCGGATTAATAATAAAAATAATTTGATATTAATAAAAAGTAATTCTCCATGAAAAAAAATTATAGAAAATATATGATAAAATATAAAAAATATATAAAAAATGTATAAAAAATATTTTTTTAATAACTAACTTTTGACCAATTTTCGTATATATTGTAAATATATTTATACATATTCAAATTAGATTCAAAATATATACAAAAATTATCCATTAAAAATATATTTTTTATACATACTTCATATATATTTAAATATTTCATATATTTTTCTATACATTTTTTTCATGTGTGATAATTCATAAATATAGAATTTATTTGAAATCGCAAACGAGTATTCAAAATTAGAGCGGATTGAAATAGCCGGTTTCAAAGGTAAAATATTGGTTGACAAGATAAACCAAGTGTACAATGAATTTATAAAAAGTTATAACGAATTGGGTGCTGTGGAATATGACATTTTATTTCCGGAGGATGATAAATTTTTAAATGACATCACCATCTTTTTAAATAAAGTTAATATTTTGACAGTGATACCTTGCCGTTTTCAAATAAAGATAAATTGACTAATAATTGTCGGATTTATTTAGGTTGAAGAATATGACAAAAAATTAGCTTCTATATTTGATAAGGCTTTTAACGAGTGCCACGATATTGAAAAAATGATAAAACTAATTTTTATAATTGATCCAATTTCTCAAAGGCCAATTATACAATCACAGTTATGGGATAACTATGAAAAATTACTGTCGCTTATTCACAATTATCTTGATGAAATTAAGGTAATAAAATTATTAACAATTTTACTGTTATTATTATTATTATTATTATTATTATTATTATTATTATTATTATTATTATTATTATTATTTACTTAAATAATTTAATGATATTATAAAATAGATTGTGTTCGATAATAATTTTGGAGTAGAAAATACAATTTGTATAAAAGATGATGAACATTTTCCACCCGTAGCTGGTAAATTAGGCTTGCTAATGAAATTACAACGTCATATTGATTATCCTATAGAATCAATTAAATTAATTAATCATCCGATATTTGTAACACAATCTGGACTAGATATTATAAATAAACACGATGAGATTCAAGTAAATATTTAAATATATTTACATTTTGTATATATATATATATATATATATATATATATATATATATATATATATATATAGATTTTTAAATAAAAAATAACTAAATATATTTTTTAGACATTATTATATGAAACCGAAAATAAAATATTTACCGAGTGGTCTGACAGCGTACCGAAAATTTGTTATGAAAATTTAATGAAACCTCTTTTTGTTACTGACAATAACAAATTAAAGTCAAATTTGAATCCTGAAATTGAAATTATTTTAAAAGAAACAAAATATATGACTATGTTGGAAAAAAATAATTTGCCAAAAGAAGCTGTCGATTTGTTTACGAAAACACAATTTTTCGTTGACACTAAATACAATATTGGTCTGATTGTTAATTGGTATTTGATATTATTAATTTATAATAATTAATTAATTAATTAATTATTTAATGGAATAATATTATGATTTTTGAGGTACAACGAAATTCGATCGAAATGTTCAGACGTAGAGTTTGAATTATTACAAGAGGAAATACGAATGATTGATGATATGATTGATGAGGGACAGATTAATTATAACTGGAACTCACCAGGTGAGTATAAATATATGTAATTCTATAGTTAACAGAAAGTATTTAATTTTATGATTAATGAGTTTATCAACAACATTCAACTTTAATTAACTTGTTACGCTTTTATTTTAAAATAAAATTTTTAATTTTTATAAAAAAAATTTATACGATGCAGAAATACCAGATTACATTAATAAGTTATTAATACTTGTGAGGAATTTGTATTATCGTAAATTGAAAGCCGTTAATAATATCGATGATTTAATGAAGAGTATAAACGATTGGGCAATGGCGCCAATTTTGGAACGCAAAGACAATAAAGTTGAGAATTTAATTGCGATTGGAGATCGTAAAGAAAAATTTGACAGACGCTATAGCACTATTGAGCGGACACAAGAAGAAATAAAACGAATTTTGGATGAAAATTATAAACTGTATTTTAATATTTCACCTGAATCAGCCTACATCGCAAACGAGTCAGAGCTTGATTTAAGTTTATTAAATAATGATAAGCGTACTGTAAATGCAGATGAGAGAATCGCAAATCTCGAGTTAGTATTTGAAATTAAAGTATGATTTTTTTTTTTTGTGTAAATATATAAAACACTTTTTTTTAAAGTGAATTTAATGGAAATGCGGGTTTTACAAAGAGCGGAATCGTAGGAGAAAATGAAGAAATTAATGATGCAGTTACAAATGGTGAAATGACGATAACGGAAATCTCGACAAAGGATAATGGAACTGAAGAAGATTCAGAACTCAAGGCAATTAGACTAGTCAAGTGGAAACCTTATCTTATTTATATTGATCAATTGATATCCAAAGCTTTGATACAAGCTGTTTCAACTAGGTAATGACTGACGAGAAAGGGGATAAAATGAGTCGAGTAAAATTTCTCATGAAATATAATTCCGAGATAAAATGGACCCACTATAATTTTTTTTTTCAAACCGCACAAGAAAATAAAACAGTAGTCATGTTGGCCAATGTGCGCAGTGGATAAGTATGCGCAAACACATGCATTTAAGTTCAAAATGAATAGGTTTGCGCATACTTGCCCCACATGACTAATGATGATTTCGAAGTTAACAGACAGTTAACAATTTTTGGATTCTTTTTTTAAACAAATCAATTACAAAAGAAAAAAATAAAAAATATGCACATGTAGAAAATTAAAAAAACTATGAGTGCGTATTTATCGTTTTGAAAAAATTCCAAAAATTATTAGACGTCAGCTAACTTCAGTATCATCTCAAATGAGGCAATTTGAGTCATTTGAAATTTTTTACAAAAAATTAAAAATTTTGAAATTAGCTTAAAAATTTTATTTTTAATAATTAAATTATTTATATTTTAATTATACGTAATATACATTAAGTTTTTTTTTTCATATAAAGTGTGAAATTTTCAAAGAAAAATAATTTTATTATTTTTTTAGCTGGCTCATTTTGTCCTACTTTTCAAATTTCTTTTTTAGAACTGGGTTATACTGATAAAGTATTCATTCGTTAATCAAAAATAGTAAAAAGAATCGTTTAAAAATTTATATACAAGGGACTTATTCTCCCCCCTCCCCCCAAATCAATATATATTTGTATAAATAGTTTATGTTTATTATTTACTCTGCTATCGGAGAAGTTTATTATACTTTTGTTTTTATTTTAAAAATATATAGTGTCTGTTACATACTAGACGAAACTGATCCACAAGCCGATGTATATCCATTATTTGAGGTAAATCTATGTTTAGAAATTCCAAATATCAGTTTTCATCCTCCTGTCGAGATAGAACACCCCGAGGGATTCTACGGGTTTTACGAAGGCTTATTGTTTGATATTATGAAAATGGGAACATTGATAACTCGTTTAGATCCCGATAAATTCGAACAACAAGAACATTATGGAGTTAGTATTTCAGTTACTTATATTTATATTTTTACAAGCAATAAATAATTAATAAGTAAAATAATGGAGTGAGTAATAAATTAAAAAAATACTCTGAATGTATAATAATAGTTTTTGTTATGTATATTATTAAAACAAGCTTGACTTAGTTGAAGACGAGCGAATAGTATTTATGTTAGAAGAAACTTGTAACCGAGTTAAGGAAGCACTAATTCAAGCTCAGGAATATGCTGCGGTAAGTTTTAGTCAAGCCCTCAGGCATATTATCAAACATTTATTACAATGAGTGTAATTAATTATTCATTTTTATATTAATTCTGTTATAATATCATCAAGATATACGAGACATACAATTGGATATGGCTCAACGACAGACAAGAGTATCTCAATTTTTTTTTACGTTACTCTAAAAATTTAAACGCCGGAAATGAATCAAAAAATAAATCTGCGGTTAATTTATCAGAATTTAAAGAGAAGAAACCTGAGCTAGTGGATTTCAAACGTGAAATTGATTATTTTATTGAGCTATACAATAAATGTAACGAAATTGAAAATGACAAAATTTTATGTCGTTGGTTTAAGATCAATAACAAATTATTTAAGCAAACATTATTAAATACTATTTGTAAATGGTCTAATATTTTGAAGACACATCTCGTCGATCATGTAGACAGTAGGTCTGTAGCAAACAATTTTCAAGTAATTAATTCACGCAAATAATTTTTTAACAAAAAGTAGCCAACGATTTTTGTGAAAACTAGAAAATTTTTGCTTGTTGATTAATTGTTTAATTTTTTCTTTTAATTATTAGTTTGAAAGAATTGTCAGAATTTCTACAAAAAGCTACTAGCAGATTTAATCAGCCAATTTTAGAAGATGACTATGAAGGCTTATTAAAAACGATGTACTATTTGAAAGAAGTTAGAGATAAGCAGTACAAAATTGATGGAATGTTTGATCCAATAAAAGTAATTTGTATTTATTTTATTAGAGGCTGTTTTTATAATACGTTATGAAAAATTTTACTTGTTTAGACCCTCCCCCCTTCGTCACGCTGTATCACATTTTCTGCAACCCCCCCCCCCCCCCCCCTCCCCCCGTAATAATATATATCAATCAATAGTACAAAAATTTCTATATTTTAAATGAGAGTAAATGTAGCATACACCAGACAAATTTAAAATTATAAATAAATAGAGTAAATAATTAATAAAATAAAATTTTTAAAAAATGGACATTTAAAAAATTCAAAAATATTATTTTTTAAATTATTTACTCTATTTATTTATAATTTTGGATTTGTCTCATTGCTAGATTCACACTCGTATATTTTAAAATATTTATTATTTGCAGTAATGAATCTTTAATAAATAAATTTTAAATTCGAGGAAAATTTGGAAAATTGTTTGTTGAGCTGCGAACTTCATGTTTCCTTAGACCCCCTCCCCCATAAGTGCGAACGTATTTTATAAATGGCTCTTTATTTATTTATTAATTTTAGAAAATTAAAGTTTTTATTACTTTAAAAGTAAATGTCGCAATAAATATTAAAAATTTTTTCAGGAGACCATAAATTTGTTGGAACAATATCAAGTAGATTTCAGCGAACAAACTCATCAATGGCTCGTTGAGCTTCCAGAATCATGGGGAACTGTGAAAAAATTAGCTGCACAAGTAAAACAACAAGTAGCGCCACTTCTAGCTCATCAAGTAGATCTCATAAAAAAACGACTGAATTATTTCGACTACAAACAACAGCAGTATTATAAAAAATTTCTCAATAATAAATTATTCAGGTAATTTTTTAGAAAATTATAATTTATAATAATTAATAATCATATCCCTAAATGTGTAATTAAATTTCACAGCCCAGACTGCGAGAACGTTTATGAAAATCTCGACAAATTAAATTCAGATGTAAATGAACTTGAATCTGAGCTAAAAACACTCAGATCTTCAGCGGCAATCCACGAATTGCAGGTTCAAGATTACAAAGAAATAAACCAATTGAGACGTGAACTTAAATTATTAAAATGCCTTTGGGATTACGTTATCGTTATAACAAGTAGTTTAAATGAATGGAATACGACGACTTGGAAAAAAATTGATGTCGAAGGAATGGATCTCGAGTGTAAAAAATTAATCCGCGAACTACGATGTAATATTTATATTTCAATGAATAACTTGTGCAATTAATTAATTAATTATTTAACTAATTAATAAAATAAATTATTGAAGTGTTAGATAAAGAATGCAAATCGTGGGAGTTATTTAATTACATCGAAGCTCAAGTTAAAAATATGATGTCGTCATTGAGAGCAGTATCAGAGCTTCAGAATCCTGCAATCCGCGACCGCCACTGGCAGCAATTAATGGCAGAAACTCGAGTTAATAAATTAAGAGTTTTCACTAAATATAACTTGTTGAATAATTATGTAAAGACGGGATTTTACTATTTTATAGGTAAGATTCACTATGACTGACAAGACGACTCTCGAAGATCTTTTAAAATTAGAACTTCATAAATATGAAGAAGAAGTTAAAAATACCGTTGACAAAGCTGTCAAGGAAATGGCGATGGAGAAAATAATTAAAGAATTAACCAACACCTGGGCTAATTTAGAGTTTGATAAAGAGTTTCACGAAAGAAGTAAATTAAATACTTTGAAAATAAGTGAGGAGACTATTGAAATTTTAGAAGACAATCAGGTAATTTTAATAAAAAAATTTTAGAATACACTGTAAAAAATCAGGAGTAAATACGGATTTTATTTCACCCCACATTCGCTCCGGTTTGGAGTTTTAATACTTAAATAAATTTATATTTAATAGAAACAGCTGATAATTAGAAACATAATTATTTAAATAAATAATTTATTCAGATATTAATAATTAAACTAAGAATATTATGTTTTTAATTTATAAAATTTTTTAGTAATTCACTAAATTATAATTTCATATATATGATACATAGTGAAAGTATTAAATTATTGAATAGCTATAGTGAGATAGTTTTTATGGGAATATTTGATATTTCGGTATGATATGAAATGTTACCTCGTGGTATGGTTGATGTAAGTCATAAGACAGTTTGAGACTCCGTGGAATTATATTTGTTAAAGTTTCATTATCAGCTGCTTATAATTTTTTAAAATTATTTCGCGTGAATATATGGAAAGGGAGCTCGTAATTATTTCCGTACTCAATATAAATGTCAAAATATCAAAGACCTAAGCTCACTATGTATTAGTAATTTTTTTCATAATTAATATTTTCCGAAACAGCCCTTCTGGTAAAATTCACTCCGAGGAAATTAAATAAATAAAGAATCATCCACTCCGCAATTTTTTTACAGTGTACTTGTTATTTAATTAATTTATTAATTTTTTGTCAGGTTCAACTACAAAATATGATGAACTCAAAATCAATTGGTTACTTTGTTGAAATGGTTAATGATTGGCGGAAAAAATTAAGCAACGCAGACGCAATTATCAATATTTGGTTTGATGTGCAACGTGCTTGGATACATCTTGAAAGTATATTTATAGACTCAGAAGACATTCGAAAACAATTACCTGAAGATACGAAACGTTTTGAAATAATTGACCGGGATTTCAAAGTAATTTTTAGACTATTATTAAATATTCATGAGCTTTGAAATATTAAACCGAGTTCTCAATATTTAGCATCGGTTTTGATTGTTTTATTGTTATACAGGAATTACTCAAGGAAATGCTAGCCAATCTTAATATAGTTAAGGCTACAAATAGACCGAAATTATTGGAACGACTTGAAGATTTACAAATGCAATTAAATATCTGCGAAAAAGCATTGTTTAATTATTTAGAGATGAAGCGGTTGGCGTACCCTAGATTCTATTTTATTTCATCTGCAGATCTGCTTGATATTCTTAGCAACGGTTAATATTTTAATATTTTCACTAATTATGTAATGACTCCTTCTAAAAGTTTTCATTTTTTATTTTCAAATATTAAATTGAGGTACTAATATTATTTATTTCTACTGGGTCGTATCGATTGCACTTTTTAAAGTTTTTATCAATTGTGGCTGTCACGTTTCAATTTTAAAATAGTACAGCTTATTTTTTTTTTTTTTTCACTTATGGAGCAAATGGGATAAATTTGACTAGTAGAAATTTTAAATTTTAAAAATAAAATGAATTCACTATTATTTTTTATTGATTACTTTAGTTACTTTTAAAAAGTTAACATGCGAATTTTAATTCCACGTGATTCGAATTAAAATTTTAAGGTCCATTTTGACTAATATTTTAAATTACATCAATAGAATAATTATTTAGTGACTAAAAAGTAGACATTTCAACAGAAATTTATTCTCAGAAGTCCATTTTAAAGTAAAAATAAATATTAAAATCAACAAAATATCAAAGATAAATAAAAATAATAAAAATTCATGATAAAAAATTTATCTTCACTAAATCTAAATATTTGTTTTTCATAATTATCAAAAAAATAATAGTAATTGCTAATTAAAACCGATAAATCTAATTCTCGCGTTAGTAATTATTAATTTAATTAATAATTATTAATTAATTAATTATTAATTCAATTAAAATTAATTAATTTTTTGATCTAGAACTATTTCAATAAAAAAAATTACCCAAGAATCATCAAATATTTTTTTCCTCATTTCAATAAAATAAAAAACTGACTTAAATTTACAGGCAATAATCCAGAATTGGTCTGCAAACATTTATCAAAACTATACGACTCAATATCAAACTTAAAATGGAAGTTAGAGTCAGGAAAGCCAAGCAAACTGGCTGTCAGCATGATAGCAAAAGACGGTGAGGAGATGGAAATACACGGAGTGTGTGATTGCAGCGGTGTCGTGGAAACCTGGCTGAACATTTTGACATCGAGAATGCAGAAGACCGTAAGATACCATTTTAATCAAGCGGTGACGTCTTACGACGAGAAACCCCGCGAGCAGTGGATCCTAGACTACCCGGCCCAGCCCGCTCTCTGCGGCACCCAAATTTGGTGGACCGCCGAGGTGAACATGGCATTCGCGAGGCTCGAGGAAGGTTTCGAAAGTGCTCTCAAGGATTACCAAAAAAAACAAATAAACCAATTGAACACACTCATAACAATATTGTGCGGCGAGTTGACCGATAATGAACGACAAAAAATAATGACTATTTGCACAATTGATGTTCATGCGAGAGATGTTGTTGGTAAATTAATAGCAACTAGAGCTGAAAATTCATCAAATTTTCAATGGCAATCTCAACTACGTCATAGGTCAGTTATTTATTATCATCATTATTATTATTATAATTATTAGTATTTTAAAATAGCTGCAGTTTCAATTAATTTGCAATTTGCAGTATATAACTTTTGAATATAATGAATGTTAATAATTTTTGTAGGTGGGACGACGGTATTGGTGATTGTTTTGTTAATATTTGTGATGCAAATTTTGCATATGGGTATGAATACCTAGGAAATGTTCCACGTTTGGTAATAACTCCACTGACAGATCGTTGTTATATAACGCTGACACAATCACTACATTTAGTGATGGGTGGAGCACCCGCTGGCCCTGCGGGAACTGGTAAAACCGAAACAACCAAGGATTTAGGTCGTGCTCTGGGTCAAATGGTTTATGTTTTTAATTGTTCTGAACAACTTGATTATAAAGTATATTTTAGTTTTTTTTTTTTTTTTTTTTAATTATTTGTTTATTTATTTATGATAAATGAAAAAATATGATTTGTTGTTTTAGTCGTGTGGAAATATTTACAAAGGACTGGCACAGACCGGAGCGTGGGGATGTTTTGATGAATTTAATAGGATATCTGTTGAAGTTCTTTCTGTGGTAGCGGTTCAAGTTAAATGTGTACTGGATGGTATTAAAAGTAGAAAAAATAAATTTATGTTTTTTGGAGAAGAGTTGAATCTTATTAATACGGTCGGGATGTTCATTACCATGAACCCTGGGTACGCGGGAAGGACAGAATTACCGGAGAATTTGAAAACGTTATTTAGGTATACAACTATTGCTTTTATATATTTTTTAAATTTAAATATATACGTATTTAAATTTATGCGTCAAAATATTAATTTTTTCATTGATTCGCAAAAAAAAAGTTTCTAACTTC
Source organism: Microplitis demolitor (assembly GCF_026212275.2). Taxonomy (NCBI): domain Eukaryota; kingdom Metazoa; phylum Arthropoda; class Insecta; order Hymenoptera; family Braconidae; genus Microplitis; species Microplitis demolitor. The sequence goes on along the minus strand of NC_068547.1, from coordinate 5,269,289 downwards.
CTGTTAACTTCAGGATCATCTTTTTTTTGATTGAGTTATAATTAATAGTGAATTAGTGAAAATAATAAATTACTCACCGAAACAGCAGGCAGCTACATCTGGATTCAAAAAAAAAAAAAAAATCACTTTCTAAGTTCACAAACACTTTTAAAAATTCATCGACTTTTTATTATTATTTTTAATTATTGTCACTTTTAATCACAAGAATTAATGAAGCTAATTAAATTAAAAAAATTTAGTACGAATAATTTTTTTTTTAACAACTAAAAAATTTTAAACTCTCGAACAAACACTGAAACTGAGAACCACCATTTTAACGTTCACTTCACTACATTTTACACTTTTTATAATTTTTACACTGAATTTATTACATTTTACACTTTAATTATTTAAATTATGAATTATTACAATATTTTGATTTAATTAAGCAATTAAATTTATTAATTTACTTTAATTGTAAGACCAACTGCTTTAAAAGCTACATTTGAAGGTTTCTAGAATGACTAACGGAAAGCTGCGCGGTGCCGTGTGCAATAGCATAAGAGTGGGGGTAGCTTTGAATTAATTGGCTCTTATAATGCTGCGCGCGCATAAGCGCGAAATTTAAATTTGGAATGTTAAATAATTATTAACAATGTTGCAACATTTATTCTAATAATAAATTAATTAGTGAGTTCATCAAAGAAAAAATAATTGATAACTAAATTGTATTATTTAAATAAAAAAATATTTTTAGAAATACCACGTCTTTTTAAATAATAAAAAAATTAAGTACCATTAGAATTAAAATGTTCGTAAAAATATTATCGTGCACTGAAAAATTTAATTACTAAAAGTAAAGAATTGTTAAATATTATTTTCAAGTGTTTGAAATTTAAAAATGTTTTGAATTAAAAATTTATGGTACCGAGATTAGCCGACGTCTCATAATTTTTGAATTTTTTTAAAAACAGTGCATTATAAAAAAAAAAAAAGAAAAAAATAATTAATTGTGACTGAGTTCATGAAAACTTTCACAAATTTATCACTTTTGTATTGTTATTTTTAATTATTTCCGCTTTCAATCAAGAAAAATAACTAAACTAATTACATTTAAAAATTGATACGAACTATTTTTTTTTTTTAACTAAAAAATTTTAACTCGCGAACAAACACTCAAACTTTAAACCACCATTTTAACGTTCACTTCACTACATTTTACACTTTTTATACTTTTTACACTGACTTTAATTATTTAAATTATGAATTATTACAACAATTTGATATAATTAAGCAATTTAATTGTTTAATTTACATTAATTTAACTGTAAGATCAACTGCTTTGAAGCAACACTCGGATGTTTTTAGAATGACTAACGGAAAGCTGCGTAGTGCCGTGTGCAATAGCATAAGAGTGGGGGTAGCTTTGAATTTATTGGCTCTCATAATAGTGCGCGCGCATGAGCACGAAATTTAAATTGGAAATTTTTTTAATTAATTGTGATTATAATTAATAACACAAAGTAATTTATTATTTTTTTTAAGTGTTTAATACTAAAAATTTTCTGCTTACTTCAAAGTCAATTTTTTTTTCTAATTAAGTTAAATTCATAACAAATTATTGAAAATAATAAATTATTCACCGAAACTGCAGCTAGCTACATCTGGATTCAAAAAAAATCACTTTGAGTTCACAAAAACTTTTATAAATTTATCACTTTTCATTATTTTTATTTATTATCACTTTCAGTCTCAATAATAATTAATTTAATTAGGAAATTTGATACGAATAATTTTTTTTAATAACTAGAAAATTTTAACTCACGAACAAACGCTCAATTTTTAGACCAACATTTTAACGTTAACTTCATTATGTTTTACACTTTTTATATTGTCTACACTCACTTCAATTATTTAAATTGTCAATTACTATGATAGTTTAATGTAATTAAGCAATTAAATTATTTATTTATTTTAATTGTAAGATCAACTGGTTTAAAGCAACACTCGGAGGTTTCTAGAATGACTAACGGAAAGCTGCGTAGTGCCGTGTGCAATAGCATAAGAGTGGGGGGTAGCTTCAAATTCATTGGCTCTTATAATGCTGCGCACGCATGAGCGCGAAATTTAAATTTAGAATTTTAATTATTAAAAATGTTTTGAAATTATTTGTAATGATAATTAATAAGTTTATTAATTAAAAAATGTTTAATCACTAAATTATATTATATAAAAAATAATATTTTTAAAAATAGCGCGTCTTTTAAAATAATATAAACATTAAATACTACTAAAATTAAAAAATCATTTAAAATATTTTTGTATGCTAAAAATTTTAATTAGACAAAGTAATTAATTATTAATTATTATTTAAAAATTTTTTTTTCATTGTCTAAAAATTTTAATTACTGGGAATAACAAATTATTAATTCCTTGTTTTTAAATTCTGAATATTTATTATTTTTTACAGACCATGTGCGATGGTTGTTCCAGATTTTGATTTAATTTGTGAAATAATGCTCGTCGCTGAGGGATTTCAGAAGGCACGTTTGTTGGCACGAAAGTTTATAACTTTGTATTCACTTTGTCGAGAATTATTGTCAAAGCAAGATCATTACGATTGGGGTCTTCGTGCAATTAAATCAGTTCTAGTTGTTGCGGGTAAACTAAAACGTGACGATCGTCAGCGTCCAGAAGATCAAGTTTTAATGAGAGCTCTACGTGATTTTAATACTCCTAAAATAGTTACTGATGACACACCAGTATTTATGGGTCTTATTGGTGATTTATTTCCCGCGCTAAATGTCCCACGTAAACGTGACATGGAGTTTGAAAAAACCATACGTCAAGCTGCACTTGATTTAAAAATGCAACCAGAGGACGGGTTTATTTTAAAAGTAATTTTTTATTTTAATAATTAATAACAATAAGAAATGATTTATAAATTTATTTATTTTTGAATCAACAGATTGTTCAACTCGAAGAACTTTTAAATGTCCGACACTCAGTATTTATTGTCGGTATGGCCGGTACTGGTAAAACAAAAGTTTGGAAATCTCTTTATCGTACTTACGTAAATAAAAAACTTAAACCCTGCTACAATGATCTTAATCCAAAAGCTGTTTCCAATGATGAACTTTACGGAGTTATTAATCCAGCAACAAGAGAGTGGAAAGACGGGTAACAATATTTAACTTTTTAATTATTTATTCGTCTTCTCAATTTACTTTTATTTAGTTTTTAAATTTAATAAATTAATTAATTAATTAAAAAAAAAAAGTTAAATGACCTAAAATTGTCAAAACAATGAGAGATAATCTCCGATAGAATTATCTAACTATTGATTTTATAAAATAGTATATTAAATTATTTCATCAAGAACAATTTTTGTAATTAAACTCATTAAATATAAATTTATTAAATTTATTTTTCAACGTTTTCAATTACAAGAGAAAACTTCTAAAGTAATTATTTATTAAAGTAATCAATTGTCGAGTAGATGGAAATAATGTATCTTTAATGTAATTTCTTGATAGTTTTACGAATTCAGTGAATTATTAATGATTTACAATTAAGTAATTATAAAAGTGTTATTTTAATGATAGATTTTAGTACTTGTAGGTCATTATTTAAATAAAATTAGGTCGTAACTTGAATATTTAATGTTTCAGTCGATAACTTTTATTCAAAAGTTAATTATTGTTATAGTTTGCTATCAATATTAATGAGGGATCAGGCAAATATGTCGGGTAATGGACCAAAATGGATAATATTCGACGGTGATATTGATCCGATGTGGATTGAATCACTTAATACTGTGATGGATGACAACAAAGTATTGACATTAGCGAGTAATGAGCGTATCGCGTTAACTAAATCAATGAGATTATTATTCGAAATATCAAATTTACGTACTGCGACACCTGCTACTGTTTCAAGAGCTGGAATTCTGTATATAAATCCACAAGATTTAGGTTCAAATCCGTAAGTTATCAATTGTAAATTTTATCATTACGTTAACAGAGGCAAAACATTTAAAAAATTTTGAAATTAATAAGTGCATTTTTTATAAATATTTTTTTTTTAATTATTTACTCTATTTATCTATAATTTTAAATTTGTCTATTGTCTGCTACATTCACACTCATATTTAATTCGTGTTCACTCCGAAAATTTTTCACACTGTGTTCAATTACGAACAGTAAAAATAAATATTTGAATATTTCGACGAAAACTAATTAAAAATAAATAATTAAACGCAGATTTATCATAAGCTGGATAGAAACACGTATCAATGCAGAACGTGCTAATCTAATGATACTATTTGACAAATATTTGCCGTCATTACTTGAAGTTACCAAAATAAAATTCAAAAAAATCACACCAATACCAGAAATATGTCATCTACAAATGTTGTGTAATTTATTAGATTGTTTGTTGACAAATGATAATTTACCGCCAGAATGTCCGAAAGAGTGGTACGAATTATATTTCGCATTTGCTTGTATTTGGTCCTTTGGTTCAGCGCTTTTTAAAGATCAATTAATTGATTGGCGGAATGAATTCAGTAAATGGTGGGTCAGTGAATTTAAAACAATTAAATTTCCCTCTGAGGGAACAGTTTTCGATTATTACATCGACAATGAAACTAAAAAATTCGTTCACTGGAAAAATAAAGTCGTTAAATTTAAACTGGACATGGACATTCCGCTTCAAGTATTTCAAATAAATAATTTTATTATTTAAAATGAGAAGTTTTTAAATGTACAGTACATTTAATAATTATTATTATCATTTCTTAAAAGTCTTCTTTAGTATCAACCAGCGAAACTGCACGTCTGCGTTTTTTCATGGATATGTTAATGAATAAAAAAGCCCCAGTTATGTTGGTAGGAAGTGCTGGCTCAGGAAAAAGTGTTATTGTTACCGACAAATTGTCTTCTCTTTCAGATAATTATAACGTCGCTAATATTCCATTTAATTATTATACTTCTTCAGGTAATAATTATGCTTTTAATTACATTCAACAATAACTTATCATGTACTTAAAATTATTAATTGTTGTTATGTACAGAAATGCTGCAACGAATACTTGAAAAGTATCTTGAAAAAAAGGCCGGCCGTAATTATGGACCGCCGGGAACTAAACAATTGGTTTATTTTATTGATGATATGAATATGCCGGAAGTTGATACTTATGGCACTGTACAGCCTCACACACTTATACGACAACATCTTGACTATAATCATTGGTAAATATTATTTTTAGTATTTCGATATTTTAATTTATTGTTTTCTATGTCAAAAAAAATCTATTCTGGCCCAATGTTTGAAAAATATTTTTCAATGGATTTCACCGTTTCGAACTCTTAAGGAGTATTGACAATTATTTTAAAACTTTATGTGTGTAAAGTAGGGTAACAATTATTTTTCTAAATTTATTCGTATCAAAATAACCCAAAAATTGCAAACTAGAGATCATTGATTCTATCTATCTTGTATTTAATTTTTATGACAGAAAATTTATTATATATAGGGTAGACTAGGGCACGACGGACCCTTTAAAAAAGTTGCCGAAAAAAAATTTTGTGGAAGAAGGCCATCTGCCCGGAATATAAATTCTTTTGACATACATGTGATAAATGATCAATTTTTTATTCAATAAAGATAAAATTGAAAATGCAGTTATTTAAAAAAAAAAAAAAAAAAAAAAATTGTACACATGTTTTTTTACCTTTTTTTCGAAGGAATCCATCGGGAGCCATAAAAAAATTTTGTTTCTGAATTATGATAAATTTTATGAGATAGGTCAAAACTTGTACCCTGTGTCCAGAAGTCACAAAAAATAATTAGCAGCTTAGGGGGATCATCGTACCCCAGTATCCTTTCGGTGGTTTAAATCTGATTGTTTTTCAAATTAAATTTCAAAAATAAATTTCATCAATTTCAGGAAAAAAAAAATTTCCAAAGACCAGAATAAATTTTTATCACAATTTTCTATAATGTCATTATTCTAACATATATAGAATATTTTTTACATTCAATTAATTAATCGGTATCAACTCTTAGACAAATTTAAATCACTTAAAAATTATTAATTGCTATAAATATAGATACATATATAAATGTATAAGTCTAATAAATATTTAATTTACTAGGTACGATAGAGTAAAATTAACTTTAAAAGACATCTACAATACACAATACGTATCTTGTATGAATCCAACAGCAGGAAGTTTTACAATAGACCCGCGCTTACAAAGGCACTTTGCTGTGTTCGCTGTCAGGTAGATTTAATTATCAACGTGCCAAATAATTAATAATGTAGACGTTATTAATAGTTATAAAATTGCTTCTTTAGTTTTCCAAGTCATGAAGCATTGATCACCATTTACAGTCAAGTTGTGCAGCAACACTTTTGTAATCCTCTGCAAAAAATAGATAACAAGTTACTGTCAATAGTAGAGCCGTTAATAAAGGCGGCCTTGTATCTGCACGACAAAGTGACGAGCACATTTTTGCCAACGGCAACAAAGTTTCATTATGTATTCAATTTACGGGACTTATCAAATTTGTTTCAGGTAGAGTTTTCATATTGTTATGTACAAATTATGTAGTTGTTATATTAGATTGCTGTGTTATATTATTGATGACTTAATTAGTAAAGTTTTGTGTGCGCTGGTTTGTTTTGGGTTCGCTTGTCAAGTAACAAACAATAATATGTAACTTAATTGCAGGGCTACTTGTTTGCCAATGGTGACACAATTCCAAACTCAACAGAAGCTATTCGTTTATATGTTCATGAAGCTAGTCGTGTATATTGCGACAAGTTAGTTAATTTTGAGGACAAAAGTGGGTTTGAAATTCTCATCCATGAAACGCTAAAGAAAAATATTAACGTAACTATTATATCTTCTCGAAATTTGATCACAGTATCAAATTTCATTTTTCACTAGGCCTGTATCCAAAGTTTAAACTTTTGCCCTGTATAAAGCGGCTGCCTAATTTCAAAACGCAGTAACTGACAAATATGAAATTTTTTAAATATATATTGAATCATGTTCAGGAAACTCCACTGAAACTAAAAATACTAAAATATCGATTGAGAAATATTTTTCTATTACTGTGTTTTTAAATTTGACAGCCGAGAGGCCCAAATAGCACAGAGACAACTTTGGGTGCCTTTTAAAAGGACAAAACAAATTTTTTTTGTCTCAAATTCAAATTTTTTTTATGTAAATGATACATACAGATATTCTAGGATCCATAGAAAATTAATGTTCTTTTTTCCGTCTTAAACCAGTCATTTCAATTAAAAAATTTTTTAGATGTCTATTTGACAATTATTTGTAATTTACTTTTTGTGGTTACTTGTGTCGCCTTTTAAACAGATATTTTTTAATTATTGTCAACATTTTGGTGCCCTATTGATGTCAAAAAACAGACTCAAAACTGACATCTTATAGATGACACAGTCAAGGGTGCTACTTGGGAATTGATAAAAATTAGCGAATATGTCATTCTTCCCGCGAATAGAGGCAAGAATTTAAACCTTCAGGTGCAGGTCTGGTAAAAAATTAAATTTCCTACTTTTCTCCCTGAATATGATATACTATTTTTTTATGTGTTGAATTTTACTCTTTTTTGAACAAATTTTAATTGTTTTCATCAAAATTTTATTCAGGTAAATATTTATTTATTTAAAAAAATTTTATCCGAAAAATTAAAACAGGTTGAATATATAAAATACAAATTATGATAATTAATTACAATAATAATCAATAAAATTGATTATTATAGGATTTAGATGAGTCATTAATATTTAAAAAGCCATTAATATACTGTCATTTCGCTGAGGGTATGGGTGATCCCAAATACATGCCCATTAAAGAATGGCCCCAGCTTACAAACTTGCTTGACGAAGCTCTAGCTAATTACAATGACCTGGTAATTATTCCATCCACAATAAGTAAATATATAAATAAAATACATATTGAAATTCGTGATCAATATTTATCGAGGGTACTGTAATTTAAATTTCTCCAAGTTAACTACAAATTTGTAAATTTAATTTTTGGATAATTGATGGAAACTCGTAACCCAATGACGCAACCACTAGACTAGCTACTTGGAAACTAAACTTCCAAAGTCCATAACTCGTTATACCTAAAAGTCTTCTTGTGATTGGTTTATTGCCCCCCTCCTCTCCCTCACCTGCCCTTCCTATTAATTTAATAAGACAAACACAAGGCAGTTTGCAATCGACAATTTAATTTAAAAATAAATTTATAGTAATATAAACTGTTATGTACTTTAGGTATTTAGTTTTCAAAGTAGTTAATTGTTTGATAGTAAAAACAAGTTTAATTTATTATTCAAACTCAGTTTAATTGTTTTTATACACTGTAAAAAGAGCGGTGTTAAAAATGGACTCAATTTAACATCGCTTGGTGTTAAAATGAAATAACAACGGTGTAGGTGATATAACTTGGCGGTGTTAAAAACCGGTGTAAAATTAGTGTAAAAAAAAATTCCACGTTTTTTTCTACCAGGAGCATCGTAACAAACAAAAAATGTTTATATTATGCGGACTTATTCCCAATAGAAGCAAAGTTACGGGCCACTCTTCATGAATTGACATCCTCATTCATCCTCATTTATCTTCATTCATCCTAATTTATCCTAATATGGGCCTAATAAATTTTTCATCGGCAAAGAATATTTACACCGGTTGCGGTGTTATTTTAACACCGAAAATTTTGACCCTTACACCGCCTGGACTTACCCCGGTTTTTTACAGTGTATGTAAATAAGTAAAAAAAAAAAAAAAAAAAATTAATTTTAATAATTAAAAGGTATCAGGAATGAATTTAGTGATGTTTGAAGATGCAATGCATCATGTTTGCCGTATAAACCGTCTACTTGAATCACCTAGAGGTAGTGTATTGTTAGTAGGAGTTGGTGGTAGTGGAAAGCAATCTCTGTCTCGTTTAGCATCCTTTATTTCCGGACTTGAGGTACATACAAAGTTGCTTAATTGCTTCCGCCTATTTTAACACCAGCCTGCAGTATATTTAATTTGTCTTTAATGTATATTAAAAATTTATTATAATTATTATTATGAAATAGGTTTTTCAAGTGCAGTTAAAAAAAAACTATTCGATAAACGATTTAAAAGTAGATTTAGCTGAATTATATTTGAAAGCTGGATTAAAAAGTATTGGAATAACTTTTCTTATGTCGGACTCACAAGTTGCGCAAGAAAATTTTTTAGTCGTCGTTAATGACATGCTGGCATCTGGCGAAATAGTCGAGCTTTTTCCCGACGATGAAGTTGATAGCATAATAAATACCCTTCGTAATGAGGTGAGCGTTAAAAAAAACTTTTAGTTTGTTTTTAATGCTTTTAGTGGAATAACTGTTAAATTACTTGTGATTGCTGTACGATATTTTAAGGTAAAGCTCACTGGGCTGATGGACACGAGAGAGAATTGCTGGAAATTCTTTATCGATCGTGTAAGAAAGCAACTCAAATGCGTGTTATGTTTCTCGCCGGTTGGAATGACTTTGAGGAAGAGGGCTAGACAGTTTCCGGCACTGGTCAATTGTACGTCCATCAACTGGTTCCAAGATTGGCCACTCAATGCTTTGGAGTCCGTTTCTACTAGATTTATCTCTGTAATAATCATAGTTATAAATTTTTACTATTTTTTTACTTACGGTACTTATGATAATTGGCACCACTTACCTAAGGCTTATGATACCAATATATATTATTAAATATATTCGGAGTTTAGTTAATGGTGGCATCATAAGCCTGGGGTCAATGATATTACCTTATCTATTTTATAATGAGCCCGGCGTCTTATTAATTTTCGTATCACCAGCCTTAGGCAAGTGATGCCATCATCTTTTATTAAACATCAGGCATTTAGTTCATGTTAGCATCACAAGCCTTAGGTAAATGATACCGTTATTTCTTGTTTAAAAAGTCGAGTGTTTAGTTGATAGTGACATCATAAGCCAGAGGTCAGTGATGCCATCATATCTTTTTTTAATGAACCAGGTGTCTTATTAATTTTGGTATCACCAACCTTAGGCAAGTGATGCCATCATCTTTTATTAGACATCAGAAATTTAGCTTATATTGGCATCAGACGCCCAAGGTAAATGATACCATGATCTCTTGTTTAAGAAGTCTGGTGTTTAGTTGATGGTGGTATCATAAGCCAAAGGTAAATGATGCCAACACTCTCTTTTTTCTCTGGCTCTGAGAAAAAGAAAATTTTTTTCTTTAAGATGACTGTATTTCTTTATATAAAATGTATTAAGTATAAATTTCTTCACAATTGATGATAACTATTAATTGAATATTAGCATTTAGACGAACTACCAGAAGAATATAAAGGATCAGTATCAAAATTTATGTCATTTGTACACACAAGTGTTAATGAAATGTCAAAAAATTATTTACTTAATGAAAAACGTTACAATTATACAACACCTAAATCGTTTCTTGAACAAATATCACTTTACTCAAAACTATTAGTTGATAAAATAAACAATTTGAAATCACGGATTGTAAAACTTGAAAATGGAATTATAAAATTGGAATCCTGCGCCGGACAGGTGTGGAAAATTTTTTTTTCTGTATAGATATCTAAATAAATGATTTAAATTTGAAAAATGAATGAAAATGAGTTAAATATGTCTAGGTAGACGAACTGAAAGAGATTCTAGCTGTTCAGGAAGTTGAGTTGAATAAGAAGAACGAGATAGCTGACAAAATCTTAGCGGAGGTACGAGAAGAGAATACAAAAGCGGAAGTGGAGAAGGCGATAGGTAACAACTCTTAACTACTCTAAAAGTCACAACTACTGCAGTGGTATTACTACTCATACTACTACTACTATTACAACAAGTCGACAGTAGTCTCTTAACTTGTCATTGAAACTATTCGAGAATAAGGAGCCGTACAATGCACTGATTGTTTTATACTATTGTCTTTATAAGTTTCTGAGGAGGAAGCCAGAGTAGCTGAGATTAAGGAGCGAGTGTCACTGAGACAAAAAAGGTGCGATGAGGATTTGGCTAAAGCTGAACCGGCTGTAAGACAAGCTGAAGCTGCTTTAGATACTTTGAACAAGGTACTCATTATTGATTTTTTAAATTTATTTTTTAAGCCCTCGCTCATTCTCGTCATCTTCATTAAAAAAGTCATTCACTAAAATTTAATTCCATTCATTTTAATTGTCCCTTTTATTTAACTGACAATGTTTGATTTAAGTTTAAATTAATGCTGCCTACAAACAATATCATTGAATCCTAGTTAAATCGGTCTTACTGCAGACTATATGTTTTTTTTTTTTTATTGCCATTATCTGAACGTATCATTTCTTACAGAGCCATTGTTTCGAAAAGCTACTTTGTTCGAAGTACTCTTAAAGATATTTCTATTAAGGTCATTCCTCTTTTCTTCAGTAAAAAAGTCGCTTGATAATTTTTTTATAAATTATTTACCTGAAGAAAAATAATTTTAATTTTACGAGATTTTATTGAATCACAAAGATCTCATTTTTTTTTTATTTAGACTTACATTGATGTCAATAGATCTAGTAAAATCTATTTAGATCATAAATTTGTTGATTTTTTTTTGTGTTTTTACAAGACCCCGCATTTTTTTTAAAATTTTGAAGTTTCCGGCTTGATTTTTTTAAATTTTATTCATTATTACGATAGAAAGTCATTTGTTTCAGATTTGTAAATATATAAATATTTAAAAATATAGAAATTCGTGTACTATTAATTGCCATGTACAGGAGGGGGGGGGGGGTAAAATTACCGTATATAAAAATCTAAACTTATCAATAAGTGATTGGATGCTAAAAATTTGAATTTAAAATTTTCAAAAAATAATTACAAGTATAAAATTGATAAGAGTATTGATTTAACATTTAATTAAACGTTAGAACAATTTGACTGAGCTCAAGTCCTTTGGTACGCCACCAGAAGCCGTAGCAATTGTTGCTCAAGCGGTTTTAGTACTCTTTTCCCCAAAGGGCAAAATCCCAAAGGATCGAAGTTGGAAGGCCTGCAAAGCAATGATGGGTGGAGCTGATGCTTTTCTCTCTGCGCTTCGCAAGTACGACAAGGAGAATATTCATCCGGATGTTGTAAAAGCCATACAACCTTATATAAATGACAAAGGTTACTTCAAAAGCTCCATATAACTTTTTTTTACCTGTACTGACTATATTGTACACATTTACAGCTTACAGTTATTAACTTTATTTTTATATTAATTCATATTTAAGAATTTGATCCAGACATTATTTATTCAAAGTCCCAGGCTGCTGCGGGCTTGTGCAGTTGGGTTAAAAATATTATGGTGTTTCATTACATAAATCTAAATGTTAAACCCTTAAGAGCTGCACTGGCTCAAGCCAACGCAGAGTTAAAGGCTTCCATGGAAAAATTGGTCCATTTGCGTCAACGTTTAGCGGTAAAAATTTTTATTTATTTTCTTCTTTATAATTATTCATCGTCACTGAAATACTGTTAAGTATTTTATGAATAAATTTATGTTTATAAATTAGGAGTTACAAAAAGAATTGGATGTGCTCAGTGAGAAAATGAGTGTTGCGGTCGCTGAAAAACAAAAGTGTCAAGATGAAGCTGACACAACTGCACTGACTATTGATTTAGCGAACAGATTAGTAAATGGTCTTGCTTCGGAAAAAATACGTTGGGCCAAAACTATCGATATGTCAGTATTATTTGTCAACTTTAATCGATAATAATGTAGGGTAGATAGGGGCAAAATGGGATATTTAAAAAAATATCAAGTTTTCAAAGACTCAAATACGTTAAATTTTTTTTTTTTTTTTTTTCAATTTAATGATATTCAAAGTAAATAGAAAAAATAATCAACTGCTGTCAAGAAAAAAAATTTTATTTTTTACGGGCAAAAATGGTACCCCCTAAAAATGGTGAAAAAATAATTTCTAAAAATTAAATAAATTTTATTAAATCAAATTTTCTTATAAATAATTTGCATAAAGAAAAATGCCCCCGTTTTATTAAATTATTATTAGATTAATTATTAAAATGACTTTTGGTATTTCAGCTTAAAGACGTCATGTGAAACCGTACCGGGTGATATGTTACTGGCGACAGCATTTATATCTTACGTTGGATGTTTTACTCGTCAGTATAGACACGACTTGATAAATCTACATTGGATACCGTTTTTAGATAAATTAGAGCCTCGGATACCACGTAATAGGGATTTAGACATTCTATCACTATTAACAGATGATGCGCAAATCGCACAATGGAATAATGATGGTAATTATTTTTCATCATTATCTAATAAAATGAGAACTAGAAAATCATTTTCTTTTTCAAGAGACAAGGGTGCCATCAGCTATAAAATTTAAAAAAAATTGTATTTACATTTATCTAGTCTGATCTCGCTAGATCTTAATTATTTTTTCCGGATTGACATTAATGTATTATTAATTTAATAAAATAAAAGATATAAAATTTATTAGGTTTGCCAACGGACAAAATGTCTACTGAAAACGCAACAATATTTTTAAATTCCTCCCGATGGCCATTAATAATCGATCCACAGCTACAAGCTATCAAATGGATAAAAGCAATGTACAAAGATAATATCATAATATTACGCTTAGATCAGAGAAATTATTTAGAGCGAATTGAATTGGCGATTTCGAGCGGTGAAATTGTTCTGGTAGAAAATATCGCGGAGACCGTCGACGCTGTTCTCGATCCTGTTTTGAGTCGGAATCTAATTAAAAAGGGCCGGTAAGATAAATAAATACAATTAATTAATTAAATTAAATTTTTATTTAAAATAAATACCCAGGGCAATTAAAGTTGGAGATAAAGAAATCGATTATAATGGAGAATTCCGTCTAATTTTACAAACAAAACTTTCTAATCCACATTACAAGCCGGAAATACAGGCACAAACAACTTTAATTAATTTCACAGTAACGAAGGATGGATTGGAGGAACAGTTATTGGGTGATGTTGTTAAAGTTGAGCGTCCAGATTTGGAGAATAGCAAAGCCGAGTTAACGAAACAACAAAATACATATAAAATAACTCTGAAAAAATTGGAAGATGATTTATTGCAGAGATTATCAACAGCCGGGCCAAATATACTAAGCGATGTTGTGCTGGTTATTAATTTAGAGACTACGAAAAAAATGTCCGACGACATTGAAATAAAAGCTACGGAAGCTAAAATAACAGCCCGTAAAATAGATGAAGCACGTGAATCATACCGTCCAGCTGCTTCGCGAGCAAGTCTTTTGTATTTTATACTAAATGATTTGTATAAAATAAATATGCTGTATCAGTTTTCGCTGAAGGCCTTCAGCGTTGTTTTTAACAACGCGATTAAATTTGCTGAGACCTCAACTAACTTGAAAAAACGCGTGCAATTACTTATTGACAGCATTACTTACCTTGTTTTTGTTTACACCAGTCGCGGGTTATTCGAATGTGATAAACTTGTTTTCTTGTTACAAATGATTATTCAGGTATTTTTATTCATTTATATAATTTATTATTGTTGTAGTATACTGCGAAAAATTTGCGGAGTGAACGGGAATTAAATACGGAGTGACTTTGGAGTGAATGCAGAGCGGATGACTACCACTGGATACTGTAAAAAGTCGGGAGTGACGAAGTGAATTTGGATTTGAATAAAATTCGTAATCACTCCGAATTCACTCCTGATTTTTTACACAACATATTTGTAAGTGATGATAATATTTGTTTATAGATATTGTTAGATAAAAATGAAATATCACGATCAGAATTAGATTTTCTCCTTCGGTATCCCCACAACACTGATGTCGTAAGTCCTGTTGAGTTTTTAAGTAATGCAGGATGGGGCGGCATTAAGTATCTGAGCACTTGTAGTATGACGGAATTCAGGAATCTTGATCGTGATATTGAGGGTGCGGCTAAAAGATGGAAAAAGTTTGTTGAATCTGAAACACCAGAAAAAGATAAATTCCCACAAGAATGGAAAAGTAAATCTGCGCTACAGAGATTATGTATTATGCGATGTTTGAGGGTTGATCGTATGACTTATGCAATAAGGTATTTTCATATATATATTATTTTTTAGAACTGATTTAAAAAAAAATAGAGTAAGAAAGCGAAAAAGCCTAGGAATAAAATGGACTTCATATAAATTTTTTTTTTTACATCAAAAATATATGTAGGGGGTAATGTGGGCCACTCGAAATTTTCAATAAAAAAATTTTAAATCTGGATTCAAGTTTACAAATTTTTATTACAAACCCATTTTACCCTCACTGTTTGTTTTTATTTATAATTTATTATAAAATTCTTGGATAAAATTTGATGAATATTTTAATTAAATAAAACTAATAACAATTAGATGTTTCGTTGAAGAAAAATTAGGACCACGTTTTATAGAAACACGATCACCGGCATTTGAAAAATCATTTGAAGAAATGAGTTCTATTACACCAGTATTTTTTATTCTTTCACCTGGTGTCGATCCTCTTAAAGTAATTTTGATCAAAAAAATAAATAATAATTGAGATTATTATTATTAATATTAACAAAATTGTTCATATTAGGATGTAGAAAAATTAGGAAACCAGCTGGGATTCACGTTTGACAAGCAAAATTTCCACAATGTATCTTTGGGTCAAGGACAAGAGCTCGTAGCGGAAGAAAAAATGAAAATAGCCGCCGCAAATGGTCACTGGGTTATCTTGCAAAATATTCATTTGGTTAAGAGTTGGTTACCAAATTTAGAGAAAAAAATGGAACAATTATCAACGAATTCAAATGAAAATTACCGTTTATTTATGAGCGCGGAACCGAATACTGATCCGCATGAATCAATAATACCTCAAGTAAATTAATTGATTCCATTGAAATATTTTTAACTCAATCGTGCTGAAAATTTAATGTATTTGTCATTCGAAATTTTATAAAAAAAAATTTCAAAAATTGTAGATCTAAAAAGATTTTCGAGAACTTGAATTGATGTAAACAGCTAGAGGGTCCGTTTTTGGTCAGTTTTGGACTCCAAAAATTAATGAGTGAATGTAGCCGACATCAGACAATTTAAAAATTATAAATAAGTAGAGTGAATAATCAAAAAAATAATATTTATAAAAAAATGCACTTATTAATTTAAGAATTATTTAAATGCGCATTTTTTTTTTTAATTTTATTTTATTAATTATTTACTCTATTTATTAAGAATTTTAAATTCGTCTGATGTCTGCTAAACTCACACTCATAAAAATTAAAATAAAATAATTTTTAAAAGTCGTAATGACAATTAATTTTTTAAATGAGTATAAAGATACTTTTGTCTCACTATTACAATGGAAATTTTTTTTTCTATTTTTTCATTTATTAAAATAAAGTATTGAAACTTTTATTCGAGATTTACTAATTCAAGTAGATCTCAATAATGGAAAAATCTGATCTTCGTAGATCTAGTAAAATATTAATTATTTTTTCTCGAGAATCGACATCATTATTTAACTTCTTTTTAAACAGAAAAATGATAATTAGTTTTTAAAATTAGCGGGACACCTCAGAATATTGAAAAAAATTCTTTTTGTTTTTTGTTTTTCACTCCACCTTAAATGTATATACATATTAAAGAAGACATTTTATTAATATTGATTGATTGTTGATAAATATTAATAATCTAGGGAATTCTAGAGTCTGCTATAAAGATAACAAACGAACCGCCAACAGGAATGCATGCGAATATTCATAAAGCACTGGATAATTTTAATCAAGAAACCCTTGACTCATGCACTAAAGAATCTGAATTCAAAGGAATTTTATTTGCACTTTGTTATTTTCATGCCGTCATTGCTGAAAGAAGAAAATTTGGATCCCAAGGATGGAATAGAGTTAATATTAAATTTTTTAAATTTTACTTTTATTTAATTACCCAACTAAAGTATTTATAAACTAACTAATTACCTAAAGCTTTGACCCATTCAATTAATCATAGTCCAAATTATATTTTAATCCAATTAGAAGTATAATTATTTATCTGACGATTTCTGCTGATCAGTGAATTCATCATTTAATTAATTAATTTTTAAATTTATGCTCATAATTATCATACTGTTAATTACTTATCAATAATTACTGCAAACTTCTGTCTGTAACTTTTCATTGTAATTATTTATTGCATAAAATTTTATTTAAATTTAATTACAGGTATATCCATTTAATGTCGGCGATTTAACAATAAGCATATCGGTACTGATTAATTACCTCGAAAATAATCTTAAAGTACCATGGGAAGATTTACGTTATTTAGTTGGGGAAATAATGTACGGCGGACATATCACTGATGACTGGGATCGTCGATTATGTCGGACATATTTATACGAATATTTACAACCAGATTTAATTGACGGTGATTTAAATTTAGCACCCGGATTTGTCGCACCACCTAATAGTGATTATGATAGTTATCATCAATATATTGACATTTATTTACCTCCCGAAAGCCCGACACTTTATGGGTTGCATCCAAATGCTGAAATTGGTAATTTATTTAAAATATTAACAACTATTAGGGCGTGTTCAGAACTATACTCTGAAGGTGAAGAATTACCTATCCAGATGTAACTAGTACCTTTGTAATATTAAATCGCACCTCGAGTTCGACCAGAGGATATTTCTGAACGCAGGATTTGAATATTTTCTCTTCCAGAGTGTGTTTCTGAACATGCCCTTAATTGCACAAAACAATTGCGAAGCAACGAGATGTGTTCTGCTAACAATTATTCAAATATGCTCAACTAGAACAAAATTCGTAGTACAGAGACTACTTTAAGATGTCTTTTAAAAGAATAAGACATGCAAATGTTGGTTCCGCCTTGATTAAACAAAACGATGCACTGAATTATGAATGTACTCTCTTAAAATGAACCAGTGAAATTCACTGATTCAACCAGTAGACTAGGATGATCGCTTAGCTCACTCGTTGAATCAGTAAATTCCACTTAATTTTATTTATTATAAACGTTTATTTAAAAACAAAGTGAACTAAAAGAGTCTCAATATTAGATACTTATGATTATAAATTATTCAGTTAACATTTAATTTTAAAATGTTATTCTGGATTGAGGTTAGCTCTTAAGTTATTTCAGTAATCTCAAAGTTATTTATTTTCATACTCTGTAAAAATTTTGTCATATAATTATTATTGTTATATAAAACTTAGTTGATATATTACATAAAGATAATAAATAAATATTAATAACTTATTGACACAATAAAACACTTAAATACACTCATGTACAGGATGCTGCTGTACCCGCGCACTTACATATTTTTTGTTCACTGGTTGAAATCAGTGGAATTTCACTGATTCATTTTAAGAGAGTATATTTATATAGTATTAAATTTGAATTGTTATGAATTATTTCTAATCGTTTCTATTAATCAGGGCGGAGGCAGAGAAAATTTGTGTTGTTTTTCCTGTTTTATGTCAATTAAAAAGTCGTTTAAATGACTTATTTTACCACTTTTTGTCGTCCTTCGTGTCAAGTCTTTTAAATAAATATTTTTTTGTGACGTAAATTTCTGATCGTTTTATCAGCATATTGGTGCCACATCGATATGTCAAAAAATAGCCTAAAAACTGACATCTTATAGATGTCACAAAGGCAAGTTTGCTACTTCGGAATTTACTTACAAATAAAACGAACTCAATTTTAAGTCACTTTTTTTAAAAATAATTTATTGAAAAACTTTGGAAACAAACTAACCTAAAAAATGCACAATTTTTTTTTTAATTCGCATAAATCTCTGAATTAAATGAGTTTACAATGAATATGAATATAAGTTTTAAATATTCAAAAGATACTGTTGCTATTTAATGAATTTGTTTTCTGTAACAGGCTTTTTAACGGCCACTGCAGAAAATTTATTCAAAGTAGTCTTAGAAATGCAGCCAAAAGACTCAGGAGAAGTCAAAGGGTCTGGGTCATCGCGAGAAGAAAAATTGCGCGGTATTATTGAAGATATTCTTGATAAATTACCCGAGGAATTTAATACGACTGACTTGATGAGTAAAGTCGAAGATCGTACGCCATTTGTAATAGTTGCGTTTCAGGAGTGCGAAAGAATGAATATTCTATGCGATGAACTTCGTCGTTCACTTAAAGAATTAGAACTTGGACTTAAAGTAATTTATTTAATTTATTACTTATTAGCTTTTTTTTTAAATAAAATATTTTTATAAATATTTAGAATACTAGTACACGCCCTAGACACTTCGAAAAAATTAAATTAAAGAATATTTTCACTAAATTATTTATTTATTTATAGTCAAGTCCTAGTATTTTTTACCAGTTTGAACTTAATAAAAATTCTTTTTAAATATTATTGCGGGTATTAAAAAAAAGTATATGCATTTTCATAGAGTTTAAAGCCCATTATATCCCTTATATATATATTTATATAATTAAGCCCTTCTGGCTCTAGAAATTGGAGGGAATAAAAAAATTATGAATATTTTGGGATTATTGTGAAGATAATTTTTTTTTTATTAAAAAATTAAAATATCCTTTATTATGAATAAAAATAAATATATATATTTTATAATAACAATATCTCATTAAAACAATGTAAAATATATAATTTGCATAAATATTAAATTTATATAAATAATTGAATCATCATTACATTTAATAAAGCAGTAATTCTATTTAAATTAAATAATCACTATTTATTTTATATCAATTTGGAAGCAGGGATTTATATTTTGTAATAAAAAAAAAAAATAAATATTTAAAATTATTAAAAATTTTATTAAATTTATTATTTAGGGTGAATTAACAATAAATGCAGAGATGGAAGATTTACAAAATTATTTACTCATGGATTTTGTACCGCCGTCATGGACAGTACGCGCATACCCATCAACACTCGGACTCACTAATTGGTTCGCTGATATGTTAAACAGAATTACCGAATTATCCAATTGGACTGCGGACTTTTTAGTACATATATAATATAATAAATACATAAATAATAGTATATCAATATTAAGGGCATTTTCAGACAGTCCTCCCTTTTTTTTTTAAATATTCAATGACTCAACTGTCGTAACTGTTTTAACATTTTATTAATTAATTAAAAAAAAAAGTTGAAGCATCGATTGAAAAAAATGAATTAATTAAATTTTAATAAAGGTATGAATGCAGTTGAAAATCATTGAAAATTTTAAGAAAAGGGGACACTGTCTGAGAATATCGTTAAATATTTCGTCAAAGCGGGGGCATTGTCTCCGAATCCCTTCAATAAACGATACTGAAGTTAGCCGACGTCTAATAATTTTTTTATTTTTTTAAAAACGATAAATTAAAAAAAAAAATTGCACTTATAGTTTATTAAATTTTCTACATGTGCATATTTTTATTTTTTTGTAATTGACTTCTTGAAAAAAAAAAAAAATCTCAAAATTATTGATTGTCTGTTAACTTTAGGATCATTAAATAAAACGAGTGTAAATGTAGCAGACATGAGACAATTTACAAATTTGAATTAAATAAATAAATGAATTAAAATGATAAAATTTTTAAAAATGCACGTACGGATTTTGCATTCATCTATATATGTATTTTTTAATTTTTACTCCACTTTAATTTTATTCATTTATATTAAAATTTAAAAAATGGACAATTGTCTGCTACATTCACACTCATTGAAATAAAATACAATGCCAATAGATCAATAACAAAAAAAAAAATATTTATAATTTTTAGCTGCCGTCATCAGTATGGCTGGGAGGTCTATTCAATCCTCAGTCATTTCTAACAGCAATAATGCAGCAAACAGCCAGAAAAAATGAGTGGCCATTAGACAACATGTGTCTACATTGTGACGTTATGAAGAAAAGTAGAGAAGAAATAGCATCGGCACCCCGCGAAGGTGCTTACATCAACGGGCTGTATATGGAAGGCGCTCAGTGGGACACTCAATCTAATGCAATTATTGACGCGCGGTTAAAAGACTTGTACCCGCAGATGCCAGTTATCTACATAAAGGCAATCACTCAGGACAAACAAGATGTTAAAAATATTTACGAGTGTCCTGTGTACAAAACTAAATCACGGGGGCCCACTTACGTCTGGACTTTTAATTTGAAAAGCAAAGACAAGCCGGCAAAATGGACACTTGCTGGCGTCGCTATTTTATTACAAATTTAAATATTTAAATTATTGGATAAAAAATATAATTTATTAAATTTCATGGTTATTATTAATATATATATATTTATTCATTTTATTATATTCTACATGCATATTACACAAAGAAATCATATGTCGTCAGTATTTATGTGCAAAAATATAATTTTATTTAAATCAATAATAATGATAATAATAATAAAATTATAATGTATAAGTAATTAAATTATTTAGGAATGTGAAAATAATAGCAGTAATTAGCTTTCTTTTTTATAGTCATTAAATGTATCAAGCCATAGAAATTATATTTTTTTGACTTATAGTGAAACAAAAAAATTAACTAGAAATTTTTATCAGTATTAAATAAAATAATTATTTAATATTACTAATTAATAAATCACATTAATCAATTTATTTTTAATCATTTAATTCAATTTAATTGAAAAAAAAAAAAAAAAATTCCCCAATTTTTTAAAATTAAATTTAATTGAAAAAATATTTCAATCTTAATGTAATTAAATTGTCGTAAATTTCTCAATTAAAAATAATTATTAATGTAATCTATTAATTATTAATTGACAAATTATTTTTAATTAAACTTAAAAAAAATTATCGTCAGTTTTTTAGTCCCATGGAAAATAAAAATTTATATTTTTATTAAATTATAATCACGATATATTTGCGCAAGCATTTATATATATATATATATATATATATATATATATATATATATATATATATATATATATATATATATATATATATTTTAAGCACCCATTCATTATCAATAAAAAAAAAACAGATACTCCATTAAATTTAAATCTATTTACAAATTTATTATGAGCGACAGAGGTCTGACGAAACATTTACAATGGATGCGATTGTTTATTTAAAACTCTCGTTAGTACGTGATGAAAAAAAATTAATAATTGTCATTATAATCATAATCATAATTCATATATTCAAATTAATAATTACTGTTAGTTTTTATAATTAGACGCAGTCTTAATGCTTGGTGCACACAAAGCCTTGATACACATTATTATATTTATTCCCTAAAAAATAATATTCTATATATTTAACTACTCTATTTCTCTCTCTATCTCTCTCTTCCTTAATCATTATTTTTAATCATCTTAAGAACATTCTCAGACATTGTCCCCCAATTTTCAAAAATTTTTAATGACAATAGTTATAAGTATATTAAAATTTCGACAATTAATTAAAAAAAAATTTAAGCGTTAATTGATAAGGACAATTTTTCTGAAATTTATTTTCCAAATTTTAATTAACTCCCAATTGATATTAACTGTAAGTAATTTTTTTTAAAATCTACTCAGCAAAATTGTTCTTTTCTCAATTAATGATTTAATTTTTTTTTAATTAATTGTCAAAATTTGAATACATTTATAACTGTCGCCATTTAAAATTTAAAAAAAAGTAGAGCACTGAGAATGCCTTTGAAACAAAAATTAACATCTCTTTTTTGTCAAAATAATTTTTAAAATTACCTTGACTTACACTGGATAATTAATTACTTTTAATTAATCTTAAATATCTAATTCTTATAGTACAAATTTATACTATTTTTTTTCTACTAACTAATTCTTATAAAATGTATGTGAAACATTAACAATTAAATTTTATCACTTAGTTTTTTTTTTGTTAAAAACAAAACAATTCATTCCTTCATTCAAAAAAAAAATTATTTACAAGTCATCAATTAATTACTTAATTAATTAATTAATAATAATAATAGCAGTAAATATTATAATTAAACATTCAAAGTTTTTTTTTACAATCATTAATTCTCTTCTAATTTTAATATTTCAATCTATTTCATTATCATTCAGATAAATTTTCAAAAAAAAAAAAAAAAAAAGTATTTATATATATATATATATAATTATGTAATAATTATAACACTAGCAAAAAAAATAGATTACGAATTTCGTAAGCATTCATAAGAAAAAAAAAATATATCTGTATAACGAATATATAAATTGAATAATTAGTAATTAATAAATAAAAAATATCTCCAATACTAATTAACGAATTAATGATAATTATTTATTAAACAATTTTATATTTCTTGCGGTACTTTGAGGACCACTGTTCTGGTGCCGTCAGTATCGGAGATGTTTATTTTTAACTCATTAGTTATTGCCTCGAGTTTGTCTAAGACTTTGACCGCTTGAACGTTATCGGGCTTAGGAGGAGGCCAGACGTCGTCGAGAGGAGGCTCAATGTACTTTTTACTCAACTTAACGTCAGCGAACTCTGACTTTCGGGCAAACATCCCGCCCGCGAGGTCTCCAGCGAACAGTTTGTTGTTGTTTGACTTCTGCTCAACATCATAGCGCGATGGTGGTTTGTAGAGCGAGACTTGGATTGGACTGTAGTCATGGTCTAGAAGACTCTCGACTTCCTGGAGCAGTTCTTCGCTGTATTGCTGGAACTCTTCTTCAACTAATTGCTTTGTGAAAAGCAGGCTTCGCGAACGACCTAGACCACATTAAACAATTAAATATATATATAAGTATAGACTAAGTTTATATATAATTTAGCCTTATATTTATAGACTAGACAGCTATTATACTTGGGAAGACTTAAAAAGTTAATTCCATTGTTACTTAATCGTAATAAAAAAAAAAATAATTTAATTTTTAAACTAAATTTATGAAATTTTAATATTTTGATTTTTGTAAAAAATTAAAATTTTTTATTTTAATTTAAATCTTAAATTTTTACTGACGTTAATTTTGTAAAAAAATCAATAAAGAAAATTATCATATTTTTTCATATTCTCAGGCAGTGTCCCCTACTTTTTTTGTAAATATCCGAAGACTCAACTGTCGTATTAAAATTTTTTTGAGTAAATTTTAGCCTACAACTTGAAAATTCGAATTATAAAATTGACATGAAGATTTTACTGAAATTTATTTTACAAATTTCTTTCAACTTCTAAAATTTATACTGACATTTGTAGAAAAATCAATAAAAGAAATTTTCAGATTAAAAAAAAATGTCTTGGATTTTTGGACTAAATGTAATATCACAAAAATATTTATAAAATTTTTTTAACGAATTAATTAAAAATAAAAATCTAATTTTTCAAATATTTTATAAAAATCAAAAACTTCAACAAATTATTAAAATTAAATTGAATATTTTTTTATAATAATTAATCTAAAGAAAATGTAAATTACTATTTAGGTCAAAAATATGATATTAATAAAATAGTATAGAGCTCCGGGCCTTTCACGGGGTCGCTCCATGTGATAGAAAGTAGTTGAGGGACTTTTTATTTACTACATCGATCCGAAAGTATTATACCGGTTATATTCCATTGTCACACACGTTATTACATTACCAATGCCCTAGTTTAGATGAACCTCGTACTCATCACTCATCAATAATAGACATATATTTATTTACCTCTCACACATCCGACTACTCTACTAACAAAAATCAAACTCTACTATTTTCTATCCTCATTCAAAAAATAAATTAACTAAACATCAGTCTTATTCTACTTCTATTACATCTGATTAAATAATTTAAATTAAAATAAATTTATCACGTATTAATTTAACTTTAAAATCATTCCAAGAATATACATATATAACTTATATAACTACAATAATATTTATCGTCTGTGTTTGCACTCAATATGTACGAATTAAAAGGAATAAAAATACATTTGAATTTGGCCAAGACTTTACTCTCTCGAGTATAAAACGTTAACAAAAAATAAAACAAAAATAAATAATGAGAATAAGAAGAAGTAAAAGACAAGAGAGATTGTAAGCCTTTCACAATTCTCTCAGGGTTCAATGTCCCATTGCGACCTGTACAAAATACAGTACTAGTCGATTCACGTATGCTGATACAGTTAGCGACAGGTAATTTTAATTTATAAATTTTTCTCCATTGTCTTAAGGGTGTTCTTAAACGGTGCCCAGACTTTTTTAAAATCTACATTTTAGCAAAATTTTTATTTTTTTAATTAAAGCTTTCATTTTTTTTAATTAATTGATAACATTTTTAAAAAGCGGAGGAGAATGGCTCTAAAATAAAAAATAAATGATTGATTTGATTTACCAGCAAGTGGTGGTGTCATTGGCTTTGATTCTTGTTTCCTTAACTCACTGGAATTATTAGAATGCGGTCGTAAATTAGGAACAGCAACAAGAGCTAATGATAGTAATAAAACCATTAGACATGTCGCTGGCTGGGCATTTTTATTCCGATTCTGTATTATCGCCAGCAGACGTTTTATCTGCCCAGCTTGGCTCTTTATCTGTCCAGCCTGAGTCTCGACAGTTGACTCCAGGACTTTGATCCGCTTTGACAGATTCATTTTAGCCTCAGCGTCCTGCTTGACGCGGTCCTCGAGGCTGTCGACGTACTCCTTTTTTCTCTTACGCGAATCCTGTGCCGATATTTTGTTGCGAATTTTACGTCTTATGCGTTTTAGTTCCCGCTCTTCATTTTTCGTCAGCGGATGATGTGTAGGGAGGGAAATACCCTCTTTCTGAAGCAGGCGTTTTTCTTCGGCATTCAATCCCAATGGCGGATACATAAATTCTGTCTCAGATACTTCGTCGCCCGATTGGATGCTACTTTTTTCGCTTGACGTGTCTTCGTGTTTAATGCTTACCTGGTAATTTAAATATATGTCACTTGAGTATACACTTTAATTAAATATAATTAATAATAATAATAAAAATATATTTAAAAATAACTTACAGGAATGGCCTTGCTGATAACATTTCCAGGATTCAATTTGAAGCCTTTTAAATTTCTTGCTTGCGTAGCATTTATTATTTTAATTGTACGGACTTCTTTCATATCCTTCAAACTAACGGGCAACAATATTGACCGTGGGTTACCGGAACCAACAGGTGTTACACGTATTAATTGTCTTATATTTCTTTTACCGTTGCATGTTATGTTACGCAAATTTAATGTCGTTTCTTGTTTCTTCACTGGCTGTTTAGGTGCTGAATCTGTAATAAATATTTAATATTACATAGAAAAAAATAAATAAATAAATTTATAGGGGGGGGGGGGGCAAAACGGGGTACTTAAGGCCATTGACAGATAGTGCCCTCCAATTTTTTTAATTTTCAATGACTTTCAACTATCATAAGTGTATCAAAATTTAATTAATTAGAAAAAAATTAAAGCTTTAATTGAAAAAAAGACAATTTTGCTGAGATGTAGATTTAAAAAAAAATTAATTGCAATTAACATCAATTAGGAGCTCAACGAAATTTGTTAAATAAATTTTAGTAAAATCTTCATGTCAATTTTATAATTTGAATTTTCAAATTTTGTAGGCTAAAATTTATTCAAAAAATTTTGTTTAACTCCTGATTGATAACAGCTGTAATTTCTTTAAACTCTATATCTCAGTGAAATTGTAATCACGTTGTTCTTTTTTCAATTAAAGTTAAAATTTTTTTTTTTTATTAATTAATAAAATTTGAATACAGTTATGACAGTTGAAAGTCATTTCATATTTTCTAAAAGTTGGGGAGGGGGAAGGGAGTCTGAGATTGCCCTTAATTAATGAAAAAGTATAAAATAAAATTTCCATTTTAATAGTGGGATAAAAACGCAGTTATATTTACAAGTGTTTGAAAAACATTTGAAAAAAAAAAAAAGTTTTTTTTATAAAATTTTGGAGGTACCTCGATTGCCCGTTCTACCCCATTTGCCCCCCCCCTCCCTGTTTTATACGCAGTCTTAATAGGAAGTCAACAAATCAATTGAAGATTTAAAACAATGGACGAGACAAGCGAATAATTTACGAGTTAATACATATGCTTGCATCAGAATATAAAGTAATGAGTTATTAAATAAAGATGACGTATTTGACATACTTTTAACAAATGATTTGCTCAATAAATTGTAAATATTTTTTTAAATGAATTAAAACATCTGTCGAATAATGAAACTTACTGAATTCAATAACGGGCTGGGGTTCTTGTTTAATCAACTGAACCGGAGATTCGATAGAACCTTCGACGACATTCGGATCAACAGCTGTAATATAATTTGACTCAAAATCCATTTCTTCGGTCATATCTGTACCCGGTGAACCAACATTTGAACTCATTACGGATCTAACTGGGCTGTCGGCGGTAAAACTGCCCACGGAATCATTGGGACTTCCCAAATACTGGAAGTCGGTGAAATTCTGCGGGCTGTTTTGATTGTCGTTGCTTAGCTCAAGTTGATCTTCCATTGGGAGTAATGGACTTAACTGTTGCTCACAAGATAGAGACAGTGCGCTTGATAATCCTGAGTCTGATGAAGATGATGGTAGTGCGTCGACGTCATTTTCCATTAAATTGAATGGGTGTTCCATTTTTAACATTGAGTCGAGGAACTCGTCTGTTGGTGTTGGCCATTCTTCAGTCTAAAATTTTTTTTAATTCATTCGATATGATAATTATAGAAATTTTAAATCAAATAAATTTATATTTAAAAATATAACGATGAGACTTTTTTTATAACTGTGCTTATTTTTTATTTTAAAGTAATAATTTTTGGATTCTTTAAGAAATGATAAATTATAAAAAAAAAAAAAAAATCCAAAAAATTGCACCTATAGCTTTTTTAATTTTCTACATGTGCATATTTTTAGATTTTTTTTTTTTGTAATTAATTAGCTGGAAAAAATTCGCAAATTGTTAATTGTCTGCTGACTTCAGGATAATTATTAATTTACGTATGCTTGTTATCTTTAAATGATTAGTTTTGATTTTTCAAAATAATTTTATTATTTAGGGGGTGAGAGATCGGTATGTGGAATTAAAAAGCCGGTTTTTTTAGAATAAACCTGTTTTTCTAAGGGATCTATTGGTCTATAAATTCTGTGAGATGAAAAAACTTTTTTTCCGCGATCAATGACCTCTGGAAAAAAAATAATTTCACGTGTCGAATGTTCCGTAAAAAAAATTAACTTGAAATATCGGTCTTTAGCTTGAAAAATATGAAACCTTATTAGCTGATACGTTAAGTATGACGAAATAGATAAGATAGTATTATTTTTTAGTATTATTTATTGTAGAATCATTTTATCTAGACTCAACATGACGTAGAAACTTTTAAAAATCGATTACATATTGATTTTTATGTTTATCTTTTTCTATATCTTAATGTTCAGTGGTTTTCTTTCAAATTTTAATGCATATTTTTGAATTACTTATTAATAGTTTTATATTGCATCACAATAATGATTATCAACTCCAATAGAAAATAATGATCCTGAAGTTACAATGAGGGTAAATGTAGCAGACATGATCCTGAAGTTAGCAGACAATTAACAATTTGTTAATTTTTTCCAGCTAATTAATTAAACAAAAAAAAAGAATCAAAAAATATGCACATGTAGCAAATTAAAAAAACTACAAGTGCAATTTTTTCAAATCTTTTTTTTCTGTAATTTATCGTTTTAAAAAAAATCAATGAATTATAAGACGTCAGCTAAATTCAGTATCATAATTAATATGTCATAAAAATATTTGAAAATTTTTAATTGCTCCATTTAACCCAAGCACGTGGTCTGCGTTCCATATGTTATAGAAAATATGTCCAATAATTGAATTAAAATTAATTAATTAACTAAACTAAATTAATAAATTATATCCAGACTGGGAAATGTAAAAATTCGAATTTGAGTAAAAATAAAAGTAAACAAAAATAAATGATAAATTGTTTGTTGTGGATAAAAGTTATAAATAGAATAAACAAATAAAAAAAAACTTGTAAATTTATAGTAGCAGACGCATGCGGTTTGTGCCATATGTTATTTAAAATTCAAGGAAAAAGTATCATTACATTGAGCATTCTGCTATATTCTAGTTTAAATGAGGGCACAAGATTATACAAGAATAGCTGTGTTCAAATAACATTAAACTTGTGCATATAAATTATTTATTTTACTCCAAAATTTTTTTACGCGCCCTCGCTTTAAATTCAAATTAATTATCTATAATTAACAATAGCAAATAATTATTTTAAAATAAATTAAAATTATCTTAAGAAAATTATTAATTCAGAGTTCATTTATATGTATATATAAATATTTCCCGGCGAATAAAGTATTGAAGTAACGGTAATAAAATTTTAACGGTACAATTCGGCTTAAAAAATCTAACTCGACATTCTTAAAATAAATTTATTATTAAATTCAAATAAAAATAAAATATAATACTTACAGTAAGTGGATCATTATAATCAGCATCCAACATTATTTCTTCTTTGAATCCATTTTTTAATACCGGATCTTCTCGGTCGAATAGAAGATCCATCAGACTCATGTCTGTAGCCGATGACATTTTAAATTTTTATTGATAACAAAGTTTAAAAAAAAATATTTACAGACACTAGGCACTGAGTTTTATGTAAACTAAATATAAAAAAATAAAATATATAATAAAAACACAATATATAAATAAAAATATGTAATCCACTGTTGAGTTTTACGTCTCGAAACTAATATGAAGACCGAGGAGTTGAAAAGCCGACGGTTTGAAGGCGTTTGTCGCCCCACCCCGGAGTGATAGAGAACACCAACCGGTTTTGGGTTTTTCTCACTCTTCCGTCAGGTATAAACCCAAGCCCCGAGTCTTTTTGGTCATTATGATACTAAGATACACTGATATTATACTTTATTTCTTGTTCCTTATATATATATATATACCTATATGACAAACACTACAGTCCATTTAATTTAAACACTTGATACATTTGCACTGAACTGCACTATCACTGCGGACTAGAATTTATTGATAACGAATTGCTGATGTTGACTCTAGACATTAGACAATTATTTCAAATTATTAGTTATGTATTTTATATATTATTAATATTAATGTTGATACTTACATATATTTTAAATAATGGAGCTTATATATTTATTAAACTTTAAATAACGGGCGTAAGCACATTTGACACAAAAACGCAAATGACTAAAAGTTTAACTCACTCGTAGGAACGCTGCCAACGTGGCAGTAAATGCGTCATGGAGGCTGGGAGAAACTTTATTCTATTTGGAATTATTTCATTGGTTTATCGCCAATCGATTTAAAAGTATACGCGCGCTTCTATTGGCTGGTTTATGATTTATATATCGCGCGCTTTTCCAGTAGATTTTGAAATTATATTATTTACTTTTTTAAAATATTGCGTCAGATAATTACGCAGTTACTTTTTATTTGTAGTATACAAAATGTATATATTTTTTTTATATTTATTATTTTATTTTATGAAAATGATGAGTATTAAAATTTATTAAAATCAAAAATTAATATGACACTAAAGTTAGCCATGAGTGTGAATGTAGTAGACATAAAAAATTTCACATTATAAATAAATGAATTAAATAATTAAAAATATAAAAATTAAAAAAATGCACATACTGATTTTCAAATTCTATACATGCGCATTTTTTTAATTTTACCCGATTTACATTTAATTCAATTATTTAAAAATTTTCAAAATTCATAATTGGCAGCTACATATACACTCAATGATTCTGAAGTCCGCAAACAATTAAAAATTTTCAGATTTTTTTTTCAACAATTGAATTTGAAGAAAATAAAAATTAAAATATGCACGTGTAGAAAATTTAAAAGACTCTGAGTGCAATTTTTAAAATTATTTCTTATTATATAATGGATAGTTTTTTAAAAAATTCAAAAGTTATTAGTCGACGTTTAATAATGTTTGGATTTTTCTCAAAATGATAAATTATGAAAAAAAATATAAATGGGAAATTGCACCTGTAGTTTTTAAAATTTTCTAAATGTGCATTTTTTAGTTTTTTTTTTTTTATTAATTTGTTGAAAATAAAATCCGAATATTTTAAATTATCTGCTAACTTCAGGATCATAAAATTAATGGGTGAAAAAAATGGAATTATATTTTGGGAATTTTTTGTTTATTTTATGAGAGATACTATCGTAGTTGTGTATTTAATTGATATTGTGTATAAAATTGTTTATTATTATAATTACTGTTGTTAATATTGATCATATATTTGTATTTGTATGTTGGTATGATAATATAGGAATTTTAGATTTGAATATCTACAGGTGGCGCTAGAGATTCCAAGCGGTAACTCAGCGACAACAAGATGGCGTCAGTTAAAGGAATGTCTCGCGCTTGGGCTCTGTCTGTTCGATTTAATTTATAATAATTTAGTTGATTTTAGTGTATAATTATTTATATTCAGTGCATATATATAATTAATAAATCATTATTAAATAGTGGTAATAATTATTGAGGGCCAGTTTTTCAGACCAGGCTTATTTTCATCCTCGTTTAAATCAACAATGCTGGTATATCTATAGATTAATAATATATAGATATACCAGCAATCATAATTTAAACTCGGATTGAAAATAATAGAGGCTAACTTCAGTATCATAATTTTTTGTGAGTGTAGTGTTGCTGACGCTTTGCAATTGTTTGAATTTTAGAATAAATAAATAAAAATTAAAAAATGCGTATTAAGATAATTGAAAAAACAGTACGCGCATTTTTTTTAAATTCATTATTTTAATTAATTAATTAATTAATTTATTTATTTAAAATTTATAAATCGTCATGAGTGTGAATGTAGCAGACATCAAACAAATTTTAAATTATTAATAAGTAGAGTAAATAATTAATAAAATGAAATTTATAAAAAATGCGCATTTAAAAAATTTTGAAATTAATAAGTGCATTTTTTACAAATATTACTTTTTAAATTATTTATTCTATTTATTTATAATTTTAAATTTGTCTGATATCTGCTACATTCACACTTATTTCATGTATGCTGCATTCACACTCATAAAAAACGGCTAGTGTTTAAATAAAAATGTGATTGTGGTGTTTAAATGTGAATGTAAGTCTAGTGTTTTGTTGTAAATTTAATTAAGTGCCAAATATCAGTAACTTTAATTTTCAATTATTTTTAAATCTCGCGAAGTGACAAAAAATCAGTGGAGTGTAAGTTTAAAACTTTAAATTTTAAAAAGTGTTTTAGTTTGTGTTAATGAATTGAGCTACAAAGTCAAATTAATTAAAAAAAGACATGCAGAAGAGTCAGAATTTCAAAATTTGCTGGTCAGGGAGATTTGGTAAGTGTTTAATTATTACTATCAATTAATATGCTTTAAATTTAAATACTTATGGAAACATGTTCGCATTGATTTCTATACATTTTCACTATCATTATTAATACAAAGTTTTTATTGTTCTTTCAATAACATGGATTAGTTTATTCATTTGTTTTCTAATTGATACATCGTAACAGTGAAGTTACGGTTCAAATATATTGCAAGGTTTTATACGATAATATTTTAGAAAGAATTAATTACAAATTAATTCATCAGATAATCTGACAACTGTTTTAATAGACGGGAGCTTGTTTGGCAATTAAATAAAAAAAAAAAAAAAATCTGATGTTGATCCGTGTAATTGCCACGACTTGGTAGATAATAGGATTAATTAATAACATTTTGATCCGTCTATAACATGAAGACTAAAGACCTTTTGTTGATTCATGATACAAATGCAATTCATTCCGTTTGTTTGGTTTATATCATTCGAACGGAGCTCCAATCAATAAGTTGCTTTAAATTATTAAATGCACTACGTTTCTCGTGAAATATAAATCTCCGTCAAAGTTAAATTTTGAATCTATTACTGAGTATTTGGAAGTTTTAACTCAGTTTTAAAACTTTCGTTTTACTGAAATCGAGTCAGTGGTTTCGATCGAGTCACGTTAAAAATTTCATTTAATAACAAATGATAGGCTACACTACATATAGTGTTACAAGGGTTATAAACAGTCTCCAGTCACTTTAGAAACAAGTTCTCTAAAAATTTTTTTTTGTTCATTTCTGCAACACGGACGTTTAAAAATTTGTTTTTCATATATTCTGTGATAACTAAATTTTATTTTGACGCTTTTGATTTTAATATATGGTTATTGATTAAGTATCATATTAACAAATAAGTAAATTTGAAGCTGAGAAAGTTTCAAATTTTTTTTAGTCATATTAATTTTCTAAGGGGGGAATTATTCTATAGGATTTTTTTATTGTCAAGATAAAATTATTGCAAAAAAGAATTTCGTTTGTGATAAAATTACTTATCAAAGTAATAATTAGCCAACACGTCAAAATTTCGCGTCCTTAAAGGTAAAAGGGCGCATAAATTGTTATAAGCCCTTTTACCTTCCAGCATGCGATTTATTTACTGTCACTTAAAAAAAAATTTGTTTGATAAAATTTATATACATAAAATAATCAGTACCTTTTTAGATTCTGAGTGACTTCTAATAATTTTTTTATGGTAATGAAACCTTATAGGTTTTTAATTTATTAAAATAATTTCGTGAAAGGCTTGACTTTAAAATTTGAGGCAAACACAATAAAAAATCGATCGTGAATTCGGAGTGGTTACGGATTTTATTTAAATCCAAATCCACTTCGTTACTCGGAAGTAAATAGGGAGTTTGTCTTTCCAGTGTAATGATTTCGGAGTGATCTGGATTTTATTAAAATCCGCATGCACTCCGATTTAGAGTTTCAATGTTGAAATAAACGTTCACTCCGTAAATTTTTCACAGTGCAATTGTCACCCTTATTTATATTAAATAGCATTAGCCAATAATTTCTGAAAATCACAATTATCCACATGTTCAAATAATCTATTATTCAACGGTAGTAAAATATTTACAAAAAATAAAATGGTTGATAATGGGGTTTATTTATTCATCACAAACTTTGTAAAGTATTTAAAGCTTTCATTTGTATTAATAAATAAATTAATAACTCAAGCTATTAAATAATTATTTTCATGTTTTTGTTTAATTTACCATCGGTGTATTGTTTACACCATACAATAATTAAATACATACCATAATTAGAAATCCTTTCTGCCAAACAATATGGTAGTAAAGAGAATATAAATGCAGTATAAACAATATATTTTTAAAAATAACATAATCGTATTGTAAAATCTCAACAGGTGGTCATAACCAATTAGTACACTGTAAAAAAAATCCGGCGTAAATCCATGCTGTGTAGGCGTTAAATTTTAACATCGAAAGCAATGTTAAAATAACACCGCACCCGGTGTAAATATTCTTCATCGGTGTTAAAAATATTTTACTTTGTAAATTTTTTATTTACTCGATCACTACAGTTGGACAGTGTTTTTATTAATTAATTAAATTATTGGTGATTAAAACGGTGGGCGTAAAATTGTGTAATTTTGAAGTAAATTACGTATAAGATAAATAATTGTTTAAATAAGTACATAAGCAAAATTTAAATTTCCTCCAGATAATATTCGTTATATTCTTATATTTTTTTTTTCTAATTTCTATACGTGGAGTTTTTTTTACACCGATTTAACACCGGTATTTTAACACCCCCTACATAGGTATTTTTTTATTTTAACACCGCGCGATGTAAAATAGAGTCAATTTTTAACACCGCTCTTGTTACAGTGTAATTATAATTTTAAATAAACAAACTCAGTGAATAAAACAAATAACAAAAAATTTCATGTGCGATGATATAACGCGCTATTTTCTCTATCAGCTCTAAGCACACGAGAAACACGGTCTATGTAGGTCATGCTAATTTAATGACACTAGCAATTTAATGTTGTTGTAGTATATTTTAACAGTTGCAGTATAGATAGTTTAAATACATCGTATGCTAGGCCAAAGTAATTAAAAACAATTCCAATAGTGTGTACTTATCTTTTATTTATTATATATATTTGTTTTATAATTATTTCGAAAAATATCGAGGCCCTGGAAATATTTTCATTGCATCTATTACAGAAACATTCGGTGCTGAATATTTAAAACTTTTTTTTTTCTTTACATTTTACTCATTTTTTTAGTAAAATCATTCGTAAATATTATCATTCAATCAATTTTTTTTTTTTTTTTATTGAATGCAATATATTATTTTTAGTTCCTTTGTATTTTCAGTTTCAATGAAAATACTTTTCATTGTAAATACAAAAAAAAGCTTTTAGTAAATTAAATGAAAGCATATGTAAATTCATATATACATATAGATGTAAAACAATAATATATAGATATAAAACTTATTATTAAAATTAATTTTTTAAAAAATAAATAAGATTCAAACAAATATTTTTTAAAAATAATATTTTTCGTAATGGAATCTTTGTCAAGATAAAATATAATTATATTTTGTGAGTAAAGAAACATGTGTTGAGATGAAAAAAATTTGTGACGAGTTAGAAAATATTTTTTTTTTTTTTTTTCACTTTGTACACTGGAACAAAGAGCTTTTTTGTATTTACGATATACGTGTTAGTACAAAAGGAGTTACGTAGAAAAAAAAATATACAAAAGTTTTATTAAAAATATAATAATTTAAAAAAACGAACTAAAATTTAAATAATTTTTTCGTTAAATAAACTTTTATGTATTCGTGTGAGTTATAAAGAGAATTAAAAGTTTATGATTGAATTCAAAAACCTTTAAGTGTGTTTTAGTAACACGACAGTTTAATGACGTTCTGACAACTTGACGCCTCTTTGAATTTATTATCGATGCAGAGTTGAGAAAATAAAGATAAAACTTACGTAAATTAAATTAAATTCAGTCATCAAAGTTTTGCTTTTTTTTTTCTGATTAATGTTGATAGCCAACCGGAAAAGATTTTGTTTTACGCACGAGTCCGCGAACATCGTTAAAAGTATCTGCAAACTTTAATAAAAAATTTTCTATGATCATTTTATTACTTTATTGTGTACACACGGCAGCCGTTTGAGTCTATTAAATAGTAATCAAATGAGTAAATAATTATTTTTAATACCATTAGAATAGTGGCAACTTATAACTCAGTTTAAGTCATTGAAGTGACTTTTAAAAAAATTAATAGCATTTTTTTATTTGAAGTTATTTCACGAAATTGAAATTCTTAATTAATTTTTCTCTAAGCTTTGATGTTTTTTTTTTATTATCATGAGAAAAAATGTCTAATAGGTTAAATTAAATTGGTCAAGCATAATTACAAAGTAAACTTCGAGTTTTAGTGTATATACAACACAATTAGTACAAGAAAACACAATTATCGCTTCAAACTTACACTGAGAGTTGATTAGATATCTTGCGGTTATTTAATATCATAAACACTATTTTGCTCTTGTTTCAAAAACACATTAGGAACAGTCGGGTAAAATTGCGTTACCCAATAACTTTTGTAGAATTTTTTTTAAAAATAATTTTAAATTGTCATTTATTATTTTCGCAATTATTTTTTAAAATTAAGGGATAAAAAATGGCTGCATGTATTTAATATAAAAAATTCAAATTTTTTAAAAATTTAATTCGGGTAGAATTTTATAAAAGAAAAAAAATTGCAATCATAAAAAATAAATTACTCCCATAGAAATTTACTTTGATAATTTCATGTAAACAATTTGCTTTATTTTTCGAGTTGTTTATTTCAGTCCAAAAAATATTTTCAGAGTAATAAAAAATAAATTGAATAAAAATCAAAAAGTCAAAATATTTTTTTATTAAATATTAAATATTCAAAATTAAAAAACAACAGATTAAAGACTAAAAATAGTGCGTCAGTGTCCTGAATTTATTTATTAAATTCAAAAGGATTTATAAAGAATTATTATCTTTGAATTTTATGTAAATTTATCCGTTATTCAAAAAACAATCACGACTTTTTGTATTACTATACACTCTTATTACACTATGCACACAATTTACCGGCTATTATCAAACTCACAATTGAGTTATCATTTCGAAATGGATTAAATCAATTCGCTGACCGGAAATTAAGTTCGATACTTGCTAGAAACACATGACAATATCATATATATGTAACACGAAATTTATCTGGATGGTCACACGTGGCTATATTTTCATGGTTAAATTCAAATTAATACAATGTATATTACATGAATATAAATGATTGCGTATGGCAGTCGAGTGCTGTGGCATTTATCATTCTCAGTCTATCAAATATCAAATTCTGAATTATCTGTGTAATGCAATACACGTGTACGGGTACCGAAATCAAATACACCTTCTCTACCGCGGAGTAGTGATTGATTCAGATATCAAACCGTTCGCAGAGAGAATTGTTGATAATTAATGTAACAATCATCAATAATTGATGTAATAATTGGCTAGTTCTATTACAGACAAACACTAAAATTTATGTTGCTCAGCATTTAAAAACTAAAATACAGGACTGGAGGGTAAAAAGTATCCCTTAGAATTTTCAATTAATTGATTATTTACGACTACCCATTTTGCCTCAAAATTTGAATTTTTTACGGTTAGCCCATGATTATTCGAAGATTTACTTGGGGCTAAAAAAGTAAACTAGTAAAAAAAATTATACTATTGATATTTTTTTAGAGAGACCATTTTCCCTTAATCTTTTTTTCAGTTATGTTAAGGTAAATTAAACAGAATATGTGCATTTTAGTATTTGATATGCGGTTAATATTTTCATCCACGTACTACGTGGATATAATAGTAACTTTCAGTCTATACATGTACATGTATTCCATTTGAACGACAAACTTAAGTAGGGATTCAGAGATTAACGTTGCGTATAACATCCCCTTGAGAGCTTCAGAGCCGATTTAAACTGAAAATCCTATCTTGAAGCACATAAGCATATAGGATTGCCCAGTCGTAACAACTGCAGGAAACTTATTTGAGAGTGCATCATGAAACCCAACGAACGTATACTATATTGCTAAGTATTGCAAACTAACTCAATAAAACTTACAAACTATTTTTTTTTTACTTTAAACTTGAAATATTGTTTTGTTAAACTATTGCGCTTTTGAATTAACAATAAGAAAATATATAAATCTACTTGTTTCTTATTGCATACTTTAATGCATTCGAAACAGAAATTACAAAAGTACTGAAACAATTGAAAAGTCGGATAAATTCTTGGCCTATGCTATATACACTAGGATATTTTAAATTGTTTTCTCATTGTTCTGTTCAAGTATTATAAAATCAATTAAGTCTTATACTGCATTCCCATTTATTCTATTGCTTTATTTCTTTTTTTATTCAAATATACACTGAAAAAAAACATTTATTTGAGTCGAGTAAGATTTATTTGGATATGGCCGAATAAATATTTAATTGTCAGAAAGATATCATATAAATGAGCAATTTAATTGCGTAAAATAAGTGATTTATTTGTAGTAAAGAAATGATCCAATTGCTACAAATAAATAAAGGCTTCAAATATATGTATAGTATCGTCAAATTTGAGGCTATTTATCACAAATTTAATATCTTTACCACCAATATATCAATAACTTACCACACATAAATGATATATTTCCGTCAAATCATAAAATTATTTGAATCAACTGCACATTTTGTTGTACCAAATATATTTATTTGTCATTAAAAAATTTTTTAAAAAAAGCCACAAGTAAATTGATTTATTTGGGACAAATACTTATTTTTTTCAGTGTATTTATCATCGAAAATCAATCGATTTAAAATTAAAATTTTGAATATATTTTAGTACTTGGGGCTTTGTACTATTCGGCGAATTACTTAAACTTTATCCTTTAAACTTGTCAACTTATATTCGATCATATAATTTTACTAGCTTTCTATATATGTATATAGTAGTGTAGTCTACAAATCGATTTACTTCACGTTCATTCGTCACTTTAATTGAATCCCAACAGACTCGATATCACTGATAACATAATCCAATCTACGAAAGCGAGTCACCTGCACTCGATGTTTGCATCCAAGAACATATTATTCCTGAGGCGTTTCTGTACTATGTTGATGTTGATACCGATTTTCAATACTAAGTACTTTTGTGTATTACCTTCCAAGACTGTAGAGTTTTTTCTTTGTCAACAAAGTACAAGAGTTGTTTAACTATTTAACTCGATTTTGAATAAAATACTTCACGAATTGATACCGATGATTGTTAACAGTTTTGTGAAACATGAAGGATTCTTTTAATAAATTAAAAAAAATATTTAGTTACAATATAGGAAAAAAATGCTGTTTTTTTTTTATTCAACGAAAAAAAAGTCGCGGTCTAAATAAATTTGAATTTAAAATGCTATTGATGTAGATAAGAGTGTAGTTACATTATCAAAATAGTTCATGCAAATTTTATTACTATCGAGGAATGTCTAATAGGGAGCACAGGATAAAGCACATATGCGACAGCAACATCGATTAGAAATTCCATAATTAATCGAGTAAGATTTCAAATATGGATATTTGATCTTCATTATTATTATTATTATTAGAGAAATTAGTAGAGTGAAATTATAGTACGCCTTATCTTATTATAGTTATTTTTTTTTTTATGGAATAGATGCGGGGAAGAAAATTAAAATTGAGACTATAATTAAAATTTAATTGGTTTATTTAAAATTTTCCAATCAATATCATACGGCTTAAAAATTATTATGCAATAATTATTAAAAAAAATATATACCAGTTCTTAAGCTAAAAATATTTTGAGTAAAAATGACTAGAACAATTAGGGTAGAAGTACCATTTGTGGCCACTGCTCTATTTTTTGATATTTAATAATTTATTTTAATTTATGAAAAAGTATAAAAAAAATTCCATCATAATACAGTAAAAAAGTTATCTTTGACTGAATTAAAAAAAACTAATTATGTCACTGCGTGTTTTTTAAATTATTTTATTTAAAATTTCTAAGTGGCCAAAACTGGCTCTGATGTGACCAAAAACGGTACTTCTACCCTATTGTTTTCTTATATAGATAATCATAATAAATTATGTTAGATAAAAATATATGCCTTTTTTGCAGCTCTATTGTTTTAAATATTGTTTTTTAATTCAAATATTGATACACATTTCGATCATAGGTACTTGAGCTCGAAAATACTATAGTTAATACATTTTTGAGGTCTTTAAGCTCGAAAATAGTAATGTCGGACTGAAATTAATAACTTCCCATTTTTCGAAAACTTTAAATTTTCTTAGCGGAAGACTTAAAAAAACAATACGTATAATTTAATTATCATTTGATGTATAAAATATATTTAATCATAGCATAAACGGCTCTTACTATCATTCCCAGAGCTACTCTCAATAACTAACACTACATGGGGACATATGGTAATTTGGATTGGCATATGCAGTTGCATGCTGCATGCTGACGACATGAGATTAATTATCACCATCAAGTCACACGTCTCCACTCTGATATTCACGTCTGGATAATTTTTTAGATTTATATTTACAATACCATAATATCTATGCACATATGAATTGAATTTTTTTTAATTTTATTATTTATTTAAAATATTATTTCGAGATTTTTCATTTATATTCAAATTCGGTGACCTTATTCTAATTAAATGTATTAAATTTCTTTCATTTTTTTTTCGGTAATTATAATTAAGATTAAGTCATTTTTCTTTAGGACGTGAATAAAAATTATTTTTCTAAAGCGGAATTTGAAAAAAAAAAAACTTTTTTTACTAGAGTTATATTTTAGACATCAAATTGAAGCTTATGATCTATAGATCCTTATAATTAAATTATTTATATATTTCAATAAAATACGATGGAAAATTGAAAAAATGACCGTGACCTTGAAACACTGAGGTTTGAAAAAATTTAACAACATTTGGGAACTTTTTCTATATTTTTTAACAAAAATTATACAGCGCGGACCAATAGTTTGTCTGAAAAAAAAAAAAAAAAAAAAAAAAAAGTGAATGTGTGGTTAGTTATGATACATGAGAATCAAAAAAGAAAAAATTTTTTGATCTATTACATAACGTGAATTATGAGTGTCAGCCCACATTTATAAATTTAACGGATTTTAAAAAAACATTTGATAATGACTCTGGTACATCATAAATAAAAATAATATATCCAAAACAATAGATGGTTCTTTAATTCTTTTTTTCATTCAACTCATGCTCAGTGGCATTTTCGCCAGCAAATGATGTATGATACTATTGATAGGAATATTTTTATGTAGTGTACAATACTCGAGTTTATTTTATATTTTTTTACCGATAAATTCATTGAGTGGAATGACACGATAATGGCTGGTTGAAAAATGTCATCCCATTTATTGTTGATTTTTAAACTCGATCTCTAAATGAAAAACAAATTTTCATTTTATTTTACCGTCACTAAATGCTTTAGGCAATATATATTTATATATATTAGAACTTCCATTCAGTTCACATTTTGTATTGCTCAATATGTTTCTATTTAATTAATTTTCATTGCTTTTAGTTTTGCTATGAAAAATATTATTTTTCTAAATAAACGTTACAATTTTATTTACTCAATACGTGACTATAGTCACGAATTTATCGTTCCACTGAATATTTTATTTTTAAATCAAAATGATAATTTTTCTATATCATCATTATTATTAGACTGTCAAACAAAACCGGGGTGAGTCCAGGTGGTAAAGATGTTAAAATATTTTTCGGTGTTGAAAATATTTTACTTTTTATAATATTTTTACACAGAAAAAAAAAGTTATCTTGAGTCAAGAAAATTTGTCTTGGTCAGAGGAGATCTCTACTCTATCCCAAATTATTGAGGTTTTAAAAAAAAATTTCTTGAATCAAGAATATTTACTTCTAATCGAGAATATTTTTTTTCTATCTACTTATCCGATCACTACAATTAAACAGTGGTTTTATTAATTAGTTAAATTATTGGTGATTGAAACTTTGGGCGTAAAATAGTGTAATTTTTAAATAAATTTAATGACATAACATAAAAAATTATTTAAATAAGTACATAGCAAA
The DNA here is from genome assembly GCF_026212275.2 of Microplitis demolitor. Lineage (NCBI taxonomy): Eukaryota > Metazoa > Arthropoda > Insecta > Hymenoptera > Braconidae > Microplitis > Microplitis demolitor. Next base: position 5,227,197 of record NC_068547.1, on the reverse strand, counting down.
ATTGAAATTTCCTCCAGATAATATTCATTAAATTTTAATTTTTTTTTTTCTATATAATGCATTTTTTTTCTAATATCTGTACGTGGAATTTTTTTACCCCGATTTAACACCAGTGTTCTAACACCGCTCAATTACACTGCCTACACTGGTGTTATTTTAACACTGCGCGTAGTGTTAAATTGAGTCCATTTTTAATACCGCTCTTTTTACAGTGTATTATTTTTATTATTATTTTAATTGGACTTAAAATACAGTTAGTTATGTAAACTCCTTTGATTCGAGATAGAGAATAATATCGGATGGGTTTATTTTGATTAGAAGTGATGTAATACAACACAGTTTCATTAAGTGAACGATCGATTTCAGTGCTCATTGAACAATGGGAAACGTCTTCGCACTATTGAGCTCAACCACTTAATGTCAAAGCCGATCGACAATCCAATCAGTCTTTCCGTCCATTGCAGTAATTCGTCTCAGGTTAATTAACCTATAAGATTCCACGCAATTAAATTTATTGAAAAGATACTATAATACCTATACTCCTTGTACGACTTATTGATAATTCAAATTTATTCACCCGTCGCTCATCATAACTATGATCTATTCAACCCTCTAGACTCCAGTACATCAACTTTGTATGGATGCATGCTTAAAAAAATTATTAAATCCACTTAAAACATACTCATGAGATTTTCATCACTCGCACTTGCATTCGTACTCATAATTATAGATTTCAATTACTTTAATTCTGTATCTGTCTAAAAATAATAATAATTATTATTTTTAAAAAAATATATAAATTTTCAAGAGTTCATTACATTTTAAATTTCAACTCATTAATTTATTTCACTTTAATTAATCAAACATTGCAATTTATTTTATTTGGTGTAATTATTTTTAATTAAAAGCATTGCGAAGGATAAATTTAATAAAAAAAATAACAAACAACATAGAATATTTGGTATTGATACTAATTATGTTTGCATTTGATTTTAAAAAATTTTAATGACTATCCAAGCACAAATTGTTTATATTTATCAAACAAAGTAAATTAAAGTATACTCAGTTGTATGTATTTTGTAACAATATTGATTGGTTTAGTTACGTAGCGTCACGTTTGTTATAAATGTGAACATAACTCATCTATTTTGATTTCTGAAACATGAGCTTTAACAATTTATGTGAACGCCGGGAAATTGATGGACAGCTGGTGCCCATATATACATATGTATATATATACATATATAAATACAACACACTATGTTAATTTTATTTTCAACATAAAATAAAATAAATAATAAATTATTTTATCTTTGAAAATACCCCAAGTTGATCTGATTCGCTCCGTCAAAGAACAAACTTTCAGTAAAGACTTAATCATCGTGGCGTCATAAATTACATCTTACTGTACTAGTGGACTTGGAGGTTGCACAAGAGTTTGAAGGCCGCCGGTGTGTACGATGATATTAATCAAATTATTCATTGACCCGGAATAGAGCGAAATCAGAGGGTTATCCGAGAGAACTCGGGGGGCCAGAGGTTACTAGTTACATTAGAGACGCTTATACACTGGCTGCTACCTTTTAAGATGAGTTAGATCCTCTAAACTCTAAGGCTGATAGCCGGTTTAACGACACTGTGGAAAAGATATAGCTCTACAAGCGCCAGAGTGGAAATAATCGCATTCCAAGACAAGGCTACTCTTCCTCCATTAAACCATCGGCAACATATTAATACTCTTGAACAAATTCTAATATCCTTTTAATAACTTGCATCATCAATTCAATTATTAAGTAATTTAAAATACAGGCAGTTTAAATTTAAATCTAAATATACATCTACATGACAATAATCGACGACGGCTTAAAAAAGGGGTACAGACGTGTATATAACTTATTGTAGCACTTGGAAGGGTAATAGCCAATGTAATTAGCTCTCACGATCGGCAGTTTCCCCTGTTGAGAGATTTCGAGGTCAATGGGGTATTCAATAAGCACACACGACCCTCGCTTCAGTGGCGCTTGATGCCCTGCATTTGCATACTCCAATCTCTGTCCTTTAATACTTACACACCAAACCAAACTGGGTAAGCTTGAATTGAGGAAAGGGGAACGAGGCCAGTATGGGTTTTAGTGCACCAGATTATCACATCGCTGAATTTTACCCTACACACCCGCACTCGCCTTCACCAACGTCAACGATAAGCTTTTGGTTTCACAAACATTTTCCCTCTCATCATCGGCTTACATGTTTCAACACCACTATTCAATTGGTCTTTCTGATGTCAAATCACTTTGCTTGGATTATATACAATTATCCATTTAAAAACAAGACAAACTTTTAATTATTGGTGTGTAGCGATGATTTGCCAGCATACTCAGACAATCTATACAAATTAGATAGTAGATTATATATGTACATATATATTTCTGGAGTAATTTCGGTTTTAGTTGTCAGATTAATAATAAAAGCTTCCGGCTTACACTAATGGAAACTATAACTGGATTTCATTCGCAATAAAGTCCTGGTGGACTTGATTGGTTTTGAAAGATCTACGTACAGATATATATGTTGCGGATGAATAGGATAGAAAGGAGCGAGAGAAAACTGTTGTAGTACTACAGCGGATGAGATGAACACACAGGTTGCCCTAGAAACCCACTACAGCTTTTGTGCTACGGGCGCAAAATTATATAGTGTTCCATTACCAAAATTGCTCAGTCACCAGACAGGAAATACTCTTAACAGCAATTACTTTTATAAATATATTTCAAATCCTCACTTTGCTCTAAATTAATTTAAGAACATTATTTTTTATTAATGCGAATTTTTAAACCGATAAAAGATAAATATTTAAATGTATTGGCAGCTATTGAAGTACAGGTTTGACATTTTTAGTGTTTTTTTAACTGATGTGGTGACCTTTAAGAATATATATTGAGTTGTATGCGCAACTGTGGCGGCCCGCTAAGCAAAGATGAAAGAAAGTTTAAAGAGCAAACCGACTCGAGTCAAAAGGGTTCATAACAAGTACGTATTAATAACCAAAGGAACTGATGTCAACTGTACTGACAGCTGACGTCGACAAAAGTCCCGAACTAAAAATCATTATCGATGTCACGTTCATTTTTCTTTATTGTAAAAAGAGCGGTGTTAATAATGAACTTAATTTGATACCGGTGTTAAATTGGTGTAAAAAAAAAAAAATTGCACGTATAGAAATTAGAAAAAAAAAAAAAATGTATTACATGTAAAGAAATATAAAAATTTAATGAATATTATCTAGAGGAAATTTCAATCTTGCTAAGTACTTATTTAAATAATTGTTTATGTTATACGTAATTTATTAAAACATTACCCAATTTTACGCCCACGATTTCAATCACCAATGGTTCAATTAATTAATGAAAATAGTAATTAACTGTAGAGATCTTCAACACTGAAAAATATTTTAATACCGGGAAATTTTTTTAACACACAGAAAAAAATAAAGTTTAAAAATTAGTGTTTGAAATTATTACCCGGAAGCCGAGTGTCAATATGGGGATCTTTAACACCCTGAATAATAAATTTTGTAATATGTGTCGTCAATTTTCTAAGTATCGGTTACGATTTCTAAAGTTCAAATAGTAATTTTTTTTGCAAAGACAATAAATTTTCATACTTATTCTGTAATTATTCACGTTTTAATGATAAATGAAAAAATTACTATTTAGAATGATAGTATTTGCTGATCACTTTATCATATTATATTACTTGTCGTTCTCAATTTATATAATTCATTTTTTTTCGTGCACCAATAAAGAATATTTACACCAGCTGCGGTGTTATTTTAACACCGCTTTCGATGTTGAAATTTAACACCGAAAATTTGAACACCTACACCGCCTGGACTTACCCCAGTTTTTTTTACAGTGTTACAATGTTATTTTATAACATTCAATCATCATTTGCATTCATGACGCGTCGAAAATTTTTACAAGTTTTGGTCATCATTCAAAAAATTTTTCCATATAACAAACTCGATTATATTCCATGACAGGTATATTTGAATATAGTGTGTCAGGAATTTCATACAATTTAATATTCTGGTGTATGCCAAAAAATAAAAATTCAAAATGTATACTATTGTTTACGTGGATATTTTGGTAAGGTTTGTTCTCTATGATATTGCATGCGGATCAAGTCTTGCATATGTTAGTGTGAGGATGGCAACTTCGTCTTGGATAACATTGTTCCAGGGTCATAATACACGTACATGTATACAGTATAGTCGACGACAAATGCCCTCGGGAACAAAATGATACGATATATGAGTCTCGTGAGAGTCGTCGCGGCTCGCGTATATTCTCTCGCCTACTCTTCAACACATTATATGTATTTCTGTATTTATATTATATACTGTATACGATATACAGTATCCCTCCATCTAGGTACTATTCTATATATTAAATAACTCATGCCCATGTGTGCGTATCTCCCTCGTGGTACTACGTATCGAATCCATTTGCCCGTTTCCTGTAGTACATGCCAATATTTCGGGGAATACGTGAATTCCCTTGGCGAATGTAGAGAACCCTCAAAAAGAAACACTGAAAGATTACTATCGAGAAATGAAATTGTAATATATATTTAATTCATTCGGTTTTATTAATGAAATCGGCTTGAGTGATTAATTATTTTAATCAGTTCGTTTACCCCGGGGATTTATCATTTCGTACTTTAGTTTATTTGATGTTTTGGGTCATTTATTAAACTCGAGACTGAATTAATCGATAAATATTTCAACTAAAAGCATGATATTTATAAGAGTACATCTAGATCATCTTATATTTAATAAATAAAATAGAATTTTTAACTCTGATTTACAAAAACATGAAAGTAAAAATTTAGCAGCAAAATGCGGCTGACAAGATCCGACACATCTTTTTGAATTTAATATTTGACATCCTCTTTGATTTTTATTTTCACCAGAAAAAGTAGAAAAATAAAAAAAGTACAGCTATGGCTTTTAGCGTCACACGGTGTTTTCTATCTTTTCTGGTAGTGGGTTCTATTGGAGAAGAGAGCAAGTCGAAACGAAATACGGAGACGGTAAATACTTTGAACCATCTCTCTCCATATACATAGACATTTGGCACAGCACCAAGTCCAGTTGGACCTTTCTACTACTTCTCTTTTTCCATCTGTCCTTTTTTTTATTTTTATTCTATTTCAAATTTTTTAGCTCCCACTACTGTCTCTGATCTTTCTTTCTCTCTACAGTTGCACACACTTAAACTTTTATCCTCGTCGCGGGATTCGCACATAACCAATGGTCCCAAAAACTACGTATTTTACCTACCTCATCTCGTTAGCCGAACCAAAGAGTTTAGGATTATTTGGCATCCTCACTGGCTGCGGGTGGTCCTTCAAGCAATTCTCTGGAATAAACGATAGAAAAACTTTTTACCTTGCTCGTAAATATAACCTTGTGGGAGAAGAAAAAAAACAGAATACGGCGATATAAATGATAACTCTGTGGTGTCTCAAATAAACGGTTCACTCTCTTGCGACCCATAAAATCCAAAAATATCGCATCCGATGAATTTTTTAACTTTTTTTTTAAATTCACGAAATTAAATTTTCTGTATATACCAGCTATAAATATACTTTTTACTCTATATATTTAATATGTCTTCGTGAAATATAAAATTAAATAATAAGTTTTTTCCAATGGGAGATCGTCTACTGAAACTTAAACTTTAAATTAAATATAAATTATATTTAAATAATTGAATAGTGAATCCAATTGAAAAATCTCAGGTTTTATTTATTTTTCAATCACTTATAGACTTATTGAGAAAAGAAAGAATCGATCGTAAAACAAAGATTCGTATAAAAAAAAAAAATCGGGGCAAAATGGGTTTAAAAAAAAATATTTATGGAAAACAAAATCATTTTTTTTTACTCTTTCTATTAAAAATTAAATTTATAATTGAAAAAATTATCCGTTTATTATTTAAATCAAAATTTGAATTAAATAATTTTCGAGTTCATCTTAGATTTCATAAATTTTAGATCACCCAATTTGCTCCATTTCCAGTTTGCCTTATTTTCTAAACTTGATCATTTTTGTCAACAAAATTTATCAATCAGCTTCAAAAACTTTCTATAAAAAAATTTAGAGTTAACTGATTTTCCAGTATTTACTGAAAATATTCAGCGAAAAGTTTCGTGAAAGTATATCTCGTTATTACAAATTCAGGATGCGTAATGCCATAAATTCATTAAAACCAAAAAAAATATTTTTCCAACGTGAAAAAGCCGGTAAATAAATTTATTCCAATATTCTACACTGTGAATATTATTTAGACTATTGTCTGAATAGAATTGACGCACAGAAAACTTGAAAAAATATAAAAATAAATTTCTCTATGAATATTGATAAAAATAAAAAAAAAAGTTTTCCGTTGACACAAAATGTATTTGCATTTAAATTGAGAATAGGGAAATCATGTAATTTTTTTCTCACGAAATTTGTTTGCCATAAATTACAAATTTTAGTAATCAAGAATCATTAATTATCAGAAGGGCGCGTTAATCACGTTCAAAAAGCAAGGTATCTGCATTTGTCATCGAACCGTTGACGTTATGACCACAACGGCATATCAGAACCGCGTTCGTTAACTAGACGTCATGCCCTCGGTTTAGATCGCTCTGTCTCTCGAGGGGTTTGTCATATAAGTGGTGAGGGAAATTTAGCTCGATGATTTCATCGTCAACCAACAACATTTCTCGTCAGCAGAGTAGGTACAGAATACTCACTCCTCCTCGTATCCAAGTACACCCGATACGAGTAAATGCGCGAGTCGAGATCTGGATTCCTCAAATACGTGACCTTACAATTTGTCATTGTTCAGATTCCCGATAAACCACCTACGTGGCAAGACTTTACTTGGCCAATTTAATACCGTGATGAATTACCATCAATTCAAAATACTTTTCTCGAAAAATATTGCACTACTATCTGTACCTACAATATTTTTTTGTTAAAAATGATGCAAACATATCATGGATGAAAAATCGTATAAAATATTTTGTATAGAGATAAAATTCACGTAATTGTGATATGTAAAATGTATGAATGTTGACAAACATCTCTTGAAAAATATATATTGTCCCGATTTATATGATTATAAATATAAATGTCGAAATGTATGAAAGACATTCATCGAACGAAATTCTCTCATATATATTTATATAAATATGTGTGTATATAATCAGAAATATGTATATATTTATATGTAACTATCGATATAAAGTATATAAGTTTTTTTTCTTTTTTTTTTTTTTTACACCTACAAGATAAACGGATGACGCCGAGTCATGAAGTATATTTACAATTCGTGTTCGTATATTTCATAAAACTGATTTATGAATTTATGCCAAGTCTCGGAGAATCGTAGCAGGAACTGAAAATGTTGCTACGAGGTGTACGGGTCGACTAATCCTGGATTTTGCTCAACTCAGCAAGCACCAGAAACTCTGCATTTATGTATATATATATATATATAGATATAGATATATGCATATATATTTTATGTATTACTCCCTAAGGGAAGCCTCTAAATTGACGACAACTGGGAATTTCATTTTACACTAACGAACTCTGTCATATGATGAGTTTTTCAACGGCTCAATTCGTGTGAAATTATCATAAATCTTAGATATACATTACTCTTTAATGTTACTGTTAATTACATTTATTTTTTTGTGTTTGAGAGTATTTTAAAACCAAATTTAAAGTTTTATTCTGTTGGGAAAATTAAATTCTTCTGGCGATAGCTTATCAGGAATTTGAATTTAATGAACCGTCCACATGCAGATGACGCCTTGAAAATTTTTAATTGCGGTAAAATTTGAATATCTTAATTGCTTTTAGACTATTAATTTATGAATACATTTGTTATATCCAAGTTAGTGGTTCACTTGGAGTACTTTAAACTACGTACTAAAACTATTTACGATGTTTATAGTGTTATTTTATTCATTAATCGTAACAATATTTCATATAATTTTACATTGATGATCTCTAAAACATGGAGCGTAGCCTTCACAAAATTTGGCCACAACAATCCCTTGTTTTCCACAATATTTCTTGGGTAAAGTGACTCAATAAATTGAATGAAAAAAGCGGTGCAAAATAAGTCGTCTGAAAATTTTTGAATTTAGAATAAATTGGAAAATTGTATTCTAATTTATAGTTGATTTTTAATTTTCGTTTCAACAAATAGACAAGTATTTAACTTCCCTCTGTGAAAATTAAAAATTTTCAAAAAAAAAGGAAATTATTGGTTTCAGTCTGAGTTTCAAAGCTTGAAAATTTTTCTTCGAGCTCAAAAACAGCGGGAAGTTTTGGAGTTGGCTCACAGGGTCAACCGTTTTTCTTATTTTTCCAAGGTGACCCATTTTGAATTTGTTTTTTTTTAGAGCTGGGTCATATTGATTTCAAATATTTATTTGGCGACTAAAAATAGTGAAAATATTTTTAAAAAATGATACATTGAGCGAAGAAAATATTTTTATTAAAAAAATATTTTTAAACTCATGAATTTATTTTCTTGACAGTAATTAATTGGTTGAAAATTTATTGTTTTTTCAATTTCTTGACTTCAACTTTTCGAAGTAAAATATTTATTACTCTAGTAGAGAATATTTACCCTCTTAATACTCATTTTTCTGCTCAGTGCACAATGTGTATTTTTCTCTCAGCTGGCCCATCTTGCCCCTATCTCATATAGTATTAAATGCGTCATGAAATTTAATATAGATTATTTTCCGGCTATAAGACATATATGTATTAATGACACTTGACATTTTTTATCGATTTAGACTGAGTAAAAGAATTATCACGGATGCGACGACTCAGTTCCATTTCTCGGATATTGCGCACTTCTTGGGTTATCGATAAAATACCAAGAAAAGTAAAGAAACGAGAAACGGCTAGACAGTTAAAGCTACTAGATAATCGATGGTGCATTTCATGCTTCCAACAATAAATCCATAGCATACTTGACATTATACCACTCTCTATATACGTACACACCTTAAAATAAAAATTTCGTTTTCGTGCATTAGCGACATCCATTTCCTCCAGACGATTTGCCATATAAATAATTGTCTATAATCTTATACTACAAAACCAAATTTAATAAAATTCAAGTAATCAAACTTAATTATTTTTTCAACGGTCAACTATATACAGTTCAAAAATTTGTGTTTATTTAACACACTACTTGTGTCAAACAATAATACAGGTTTAAAATTTGTTCAGATCAGATAACACATTAAACTTTAGTCAAATTTACACTTGATAGTGTCAAATAATTGAAACAAAATTTTTAACCAATGAATTGTTATACACAAGAACAAAAAATTTTCAACTGTGTATTCGTGTCAAGTCGAAATATCAAAAATTAATTGCATTGATTTTTTTTTTTATGACAACAAACTTTTTCAATTTCCTTGATCGTAAATAACATCACCTTTAGCACCCTCCAGACTATCATTTTTACCTATTTGTTTCTCCGTGGAAGCAAAAAACCAATAAACCAACAGTAAGCCAGACTGAAAAAGTTTTGAATCCATTTCATACTTTACAAAAAAAAAAAAAAAACAAATAAAATTTCTACCAACTTATAACGAGCTGCGAACCACGTCAATGGTCAGCAATAAAGATACCTTCGATAGTTATCAAAACCCTTCGGAGCACGTAGTATTGATATATACCTCTCGGTACAGTGTGTACGTAGACGGCATACCTTCATATTCAAACTCTGTATAGACAAATAGACGGTTAGATACTCAGTCTACCTGGAATTCCATATTATATATACATAGACATAAACATATAGTTTGCAGTACGACTCCTATGCCATATACACATATGTCAGCGTGGATTCTTCGATTTTAATATTTAATTAAAAAAAAAAAAGCCCATAGTTTTTTTGTTGCATTGCTCAGCATCCACCTCAGTAGGAGGAATGAAAAAATCTAAAAAAGCGAAACAGAAAGAGTAGAGAAAAAGGAGTAAGTAAAGCCGGTTGTAGAAGCGTTTGGTCGACGGTCTGATGGCGGCAATAAGTGACGGTTATATCGCGAAACCGAGTGTACAAGAGTGAGAGAAGAATAAAAAATGCCGTGGAAGAGGAATATAGCCGAAGAAAAAAGGATGATTGGATGGATTTACCAGTAAAATAGAAAGAGAAGGATAACAAAAATAATATATATATATATATATATATATATATATATATATATATATATATATACATGTAGGAATCCCTGAACCTTTCTCTTGCATCTCTACACACTTTTGCTCCCCTCTTTGGGTTTTTCTCTATCCGGTTTGGTTGTGCGAGCATAGTATAGCATAGCACACGAGAAATGAAGGCTCGTTCGGTTTGGTCTGTACCATTCGCCTGACGACGGGAGAGAACGACTGAGGCCGCGCGGAATGGAACATTTTGCGCGGGTGGTGGTTATGTATGGTGTACTTGTGTTGTGTGTACACTACCTACCACCACTAATCTCTCTTTCTTTCTTTCTCTCTCTCTCTCTCTCTCTCTGTCTATATTAATGCCAGCAAGAGTAAGAGTGAGGAGTAAACGGAATAGCAGAGGAAAGCAGTAAATGTGTGAGGGGAAATCATGACTGCGATAAAGAGAGAAGGGGAATGAGTAGAGTAGTAAAGTGTAGTAGTATTGGCGGCGGCGCCGTCGCGAGGTAGAGGGAGATGAAACCTCCGATGGGGTGGTCCGGCCCGTCAGTCATTCGTGCACTGTCGTAGGGGTGCGTTCGCGTTGTCGCTCGTCGACCACTCGTCTCAGTGTGTCACTTTACTCCTTACGATAAAAAAGTTATCGCGTGCCGGTGACATAACACAGCAAGACACCCTACGGAATTTCGCTCTTTCCCTCTTATTTTAAAAACACGCGGTATATGTATAATTTCAATTGCTACACTCTGCCGTTTAATTATCGAGACAATAAAATGTTTTAAATATTTTACAAATGTAATAAACACTTAGTAAGAAGTCTTGATAGATTTTTTAATTGGAGAATCTTTTTTTTTTTTTTTTTTTTTTTTATATATATAAATTTTATTTTATTGTAATTGAACAGTGGTTCTTTAACAATAAAATTTTATTCGTCACGTGACTGTCTGGGAATGCTAGTCTTGTGTAATAATATTTTGGAGTGGCATTAAAGATTTTTCATTGCCAAAAAAAATCTTATTTTTATTCGAGATTTTATTACTTATTATTTAAGTCGACCATATATTAAATAATTAAATTAATTATTATAATTTATTTTTTCAAATTTATTTACTTAGTGATCTATTTGGTACTGGAGTTGTATTACTCAGCAGTTTACTGCAAATCTCAATACCGTTATGCCAAGGTATCGTTTGTGCAAGTATATACAGGGTAAATCTTTTTCACCTCATTCTCTGTAATTCAAAACTTTATTGCAAATTTAAAATAATTGCGTTTGTAGACTTTGATACGGTAAAATTAAAAATCGCTTTGACATTTTATTATTTTTTTTAATTAAAAAAAAAATTTTTTTTTGTAAAATTTTTAAGTAAAATTGAGAAATTTAGTTATTAGAGCAATTAGTAAACTTAAAATTTAAATACTGGTAATAAGTAATAAGTAACAAGCATAGACGTAGATGTAATTTCTGTGGCCACGTGCAGACAATTGCGCCGGCCCAGCACGAGAGTCATACGAGCCCACGCGTCTCCATCATGTAATGCAGTGGCACTCCCTTCGTATGTATGTACAATGCACTGATGTACTGGATGTACATAAACTTTGGTACGCTAATGCTATGTGTTTTCGTACATACAATTCTTTTGTTCAACCCATGGCACAATCAACAAAAAAAGCCACTGTGCCACTTTACTTTTTTTTCATATGTCTGTTTCTATTCAGCCTCCAGTTGCTATTGCAATTGCGATTGTTAAATAATATACTGGATGATAATATATACATACTGTCGCTAAATTTTCTCGTTTCTTCGAGTTTCGTGTCGGCTTGATGCAATCATTACAATACTGTGCACGATCTGTCATTTGAGATTATTTCAAAGAATTTAGTACGGAATAATAATAATACATAGTAATATCCGTTAAATAACAGTTATTTTTTTTTTTAACATTAAATTTAAATGTAATAATAAATTTAAAAAAAATTAAATTTCAATAAGTTTTAAATCGGAGTTACAAATTTAAATTTCATTACAAAATAATTTAAATAATTAATTTTCATTTTTTTTTAAATAAATTTTTTCTTAATTTTCAAATTGGAGTAAAAATAAAAATTTTAAATTTTAGTTGATTTTAAAATTTTTAAATTGAAGTTTAAAATCGAAATTTCATTACAGAATAATTTAAATAAAAAAAATTTTAATTTACCGTTGAATAATTTTTATTAAAAATTAAAAAATAATTAATTATTTTTTTTTTAATTTTCAAATTGGAGTAAAGTAAAATTCTTGAATTGGAGTTGAGATTTGATTTTAAATAATAAATAAAAATAAAAATTTTGAATTGGAGTTAAATATCAAATTTTTGAATCGAAGTTAAAATTTGAATTTAAATAAAAAATTCAATTTTTATATAACAAATAAAAATATTTTAATTGAAATAAAGAATTTAAAATTGGAATTAAAAATTAAGTAAAATAAAAAAAATGAATGAGAGCATGTTGAAATGACAATAGAGCTTACAAAATATTTACATCCTTGATAAAAATTTCTCGCTTTCGCGTATTTCTTGCACTACCGCGCAATCACGATATTGAATAAACGTAAACCTCAGCTCCTCAGAAACGAGAGTACGCAGAGTGGAGTTACAAAACATCAGGCTGTCGAGTACAAGAGCCACAAACTTTGACTCAAATACGAGTACTCAAGTATAGAAAATTTAATCACGACTTTGATCAACTTCTATTGACCTAAGCGTCATTTGATCAGGTCCAGCATTCAACATCGTCCACCGATAGACGAAACGTGCACCATCACAGCGAATCTGTTAAACTTAAGCTCTATTTATACTCCACTATTCTACTACAGTCTCTCCTCTAGTTTATTATAAATCTTATTAAACCATCAACAAATCAAAACCTCTACCATATAACAAACGTCAATTATCCGTCGTAATTAAATTTAGCAACCTGATAATAAATATCATTTGCTTCAATATATAGTAGTTACATTTTAGTTTAGTAAACGTAAACTACATTATACACTTATATGTCCGTCCCTGACCTCGTCGACATTTCCGGTAACAAGTTTACCGTCAAGGCCTTTAACTTTTACCTGATGCAGAAACAACTGTTTTTATTTTAAATATTTTACACTCTGTTATAAATATTTTTGCTCTCTTTTTTTATTTACAAATAATACACTCATTTTTTAATTTAGTTTTTTATTTAAATAATTATTCTGTTAGGCTTTGTAGGTATTGATAATTCAATTACAGAGCGAAATTGTTACTCAGACGAGACACAATAAAGTTTATTGTATGATTGAGTACACTATTCAATAATTTAATTGCTTGGACTAACAATTGTTGTAATATAACTCCATTCAACCTTTATATTATTATTTATTTTATTTAGGCAAGAGGGAGGGTGGGGGGTGAAATTGGGTTCTTGAAGAAATACAAAGTTTTTGAGGACTCAAATACTCTAATTTTTTTTTTTTTTTTTATGATACTCAAAGTAAATAGAAAACAATTTTATTATTTGCGGGCGAAGTTGAGTACCCCCTAAAAAAAAAAAAAAAAGAAAAAATTTTTTTTATAGTTTTTATCATAAAAAAAAAAAGTCATTAAAATTTTTTTATTGACACTCAATTTTTGAAAAATTTTAACAAAAAAAAATTCAAAATAATGATCAATTATATTTACAAAAGTAATTTTGGAATGTTTATAAAAACATTAAAAAAAAAAGGATATTTTTTTTATAAAATTTATAAGGTACCCCATTTTGCCCCCACTTCCCCCCTGACCCCTATTAATAATAAAGAAAATAACTAAATATTTAAAAAATTAATATATTGTTAATTATATAAATATATATACATATATATATGTTTCCAAATAATTATGCGAAATTGAATCTAGCATTCCGTGATTGTCGCGTCGGCGCGTGAAAAATTAAAAACACTTGAGATGTATAAATGCTTGAGGCATAATTTTCAGTTTCTCAGTACGAGGGAGATAAAGTATTAAGTATACAAAGTAGTATATATAAATTTGTGGGTAGATCAAACGATTTTTATGTACAAAGAGTCAAGAGGATTAATTTTAAGTGTTGAGCCAACTAAATTTACAGTGGCCATAAAGTTTATACCATCTGAATTATACTTACAAAATCAACTTGATATTTAAACAATAAACTATTGGATTTAAATCCGTAATAAATAAATATAAATAATGGGCATCGATTATTCATCGGCAACATATGATTCAAAAATGACTTTTAAAATATTTATTGGTTGCAATTCAATTGCGATATTTAGCTCATAAATAATTCTATTTTTGAAATAGACAGAGTACATAAAAAAAGGTTGAACATAAAAAGAGAGCTTACAAGTGAATTGGAAAAAATATTGTAAGACGAAAAAATAAAGACTCGAGAGTTAAGTTTTTTCAACGAAGGGAATTGTGACCGCTCCCTAGTCAAATGCTTTTTTCCTAGATGCTTCAATACCCAGGAAATCCTGAGTCTTTCCTTTTTTATTCCTTCCCTTACTGGTTTTACTACTGGTGGTGTTCTTCTCAGGCTAAGGGGACGTAGTCCTTTTGCCAACCGAATTGCTAGCAGAGCTAAGGTAGAACTCAGTAAATTGGGCGGATTATAAATGAAAAAAGTATAAGAAGACAAAGAGAATAAAACAAGTAAAGATTTCAATCAAACGAGTTTAAGAATTTTTCATTTATATTTCTATGATACTTTTATATGAATTCCATTGGAGTTTAAAAGTATAAGAGGATAAAGGGTCAACGTGATCATAGCAACTCTTGGATTCGATTCAGATTTCCATCTCGACTCAATGGCACTTGTGGTCAGAATATTGCCGAGGTGATTTTCCTGATTGCTTCTGCCTTTCACCAGATTCAACTCAAATTTATGTATTAAAAAGAACGTAGATAAGAAGAGGACAACCAGAAAACACTAAAGTCATCCACTTTATTCTCAAGTGCTGGTTGACAAGAAAGTCTGCTGTTAAAAGACAGTAGCTAAGAAAGTTTAAGTCAAAGCTCGTGATGAACTGCTGCTAACTTTTAATTAAAACCAGTCAAGATCATCCTTACTTTGCTACTAAACTTCTTGCTTCGCGACTCAACTTTCCGGAGCTAGACGAGTTCTGGTCACTTATTGAAGCTGCTTTTATGTAGCAACACACTATAGATCATACAATACCAACTACACAAAGTATATACTTTAGTATGGAGACTGAGAGTCCGAGCTCAGGTATAAATCGACCTGGACATATATTTACTATTTATAAATTAACCTGGGTTTGAAAATATATTTTCAGGCCATTTATTTTCAAGGTTCCCTTTTTTGTTATTATTATTATTATCATTATTATTATTATTACTATTGTTATTATCGAAACATCCGTTTACCACGTGCTGATACATGTCCAAGGACTTGACTTGTGAAGATTGAATCATCCAAGACGGCCGCCAAATTTCGATCTGGGCATTTTGTGTTGAGTGCATCAATAATTGTTTGGCTATTGCTGATGTCTATGTCCAGTTTCCGGTATTCTTGTGTAATATCATTTATTCGATTGGAGTAAACTGGTAGTGGGAAGGATATAAAACTAATAAATAAATAAATTAAAAAGTGGACAACTGATAGAAGAGTCGCCACTGGCGACACGAAGTGTGCGTGACCCATACAAGCAACTACTTAACAGCTTAAACGAAGAGCGGCGTTTCAGTTGTTCCATTGACGAGCTCGTGGTAACATTACGTCAATCGTAATATGAAAGTATAAGTGGCCACGTGTTGCCACTACAGTGTTATCGTCGGTTTATAAAATATTTAATCTTATATTAATACGCAAGTGTGATATGATGAGTATGAGAAATTATCGTATTGATAATTTATTGAATTATTAGATCGTTTATTTATTTTTATTTAATACCGAGAAAGGTGTAGATCAAAGTGTCTTTCTCAAGTGAAAGTGTGCGATCATGTGTATCAATAAATGGATGTTTAGTGTGAGCTTATTGTTGCTCGTGACTATTGATAATCGCACGAGAGCTTACTCCAATCAATGGACAGCACAAATTCGTGGTGGTCCTGATGTTGCACAACGAGTTGCTATGGAACATGGATTTCATTATCGGCATCAGGTATTTTTTAAATATTTAAATTGTTTTTTTAAATTTATGACAAGATGTGACTGTAATTATTCTGAGCGCTCTATTCTTATGGAAATTACATTTTATTTATTTTTTTGGGAATTATATTAAAGCTGGTTTTAATTAGACTTTATTGTATTCATATATTTTTATTAAAATATAAATAAAGTCTCGGGTTATTTAGAATATAAAAATTTTACAAAGGGAAGTTAAAAAAATAATAATATACTTATTTTGTGAAAAGAATGAAAAACAAATTCAAGGAGAAGAAAATATTTTTTATTTAATTTTACTGTAGCAGTCATATATTTATTTTTAAAAAATTAATATTTGAATGTATATATGAAAAGTTAAAAAAATATTTAATGTTGTTTTAAAAAATATTTATTGCATTTTTGAAATTTTTTTATTTGTTTTCGAGAAATTGAGACTAGAGTTACATATAATTAGAATTTGGTATAATTCTCATATATTTTATATATTATTATTATTTTTTTTTTTTTTCAAAAAATTTTAAGATTTAAGAAATTAAAAATTATCAAAAGATTTTGTAGAAGTTTTTTTTTTTTGAGAAATCGGGAAAATTAAAAAATCGATGGGAAATATTGAATAAAATAAAAAAAAAAACGTGTAACGGAAATTGAAGTTGTAAAGTAAATATCGGTTTGAAGTACATCAAAACTTTATGAATTTACATTTTAAATTTGAAAAAAATATTAAAGTTACTGCAAACGCGAAAAAATGAAAGAAAAAGTGTGTAAACTGAGTTTTATTTCGCCAGGAGTAATCTAAACGTGAAACAGAATTTATTTGCCGAACTTTAAAGTTCGATTTTTTTATTCTACTCATTTAATTTTATTTATAAGGATAAAAAAGCACTTATCGTTATGCATGATCACGAAACGGGAATTACTCTGATACATTGCGTCGGTTGCATTAGAAATAGCAAAAAAAGATAATTGCAACACAAAAAAAAATTCTTATTAATTACAATATTTATTTTAATATTGAAATTATCTAGTAATTATATATTTTTAATTGCAGTATTTAAAATATATTCATTTTATTTCTTCGAGTGACGGGATTCCCATCAGAACGTCAGTAGGTTTGCGAAATATTTAAATATAGATAATTTAAATGCGTGTTAAAGAACGTTTAATCACTTATAGTTCAAATAAATTATTTTAAAAATATCTATTACGTATCAGCGGGGATCAAAGTCTCATTTTAGATTAGATGGATTTAAACTAAAACATTTTATTCCGCGATGGTGTAATCTTAAAAATAATCTCTAGTATTTATACTGATAGATTTTGTTCGAATTGAATGTAAATATTTAGTTTTGTATAAATAAAATCTTTGGATTTTTTGATCGCGTTATCAAGGATAAATATTCTTGAATATCGGAATGTCTGCATACAAAGTATTTTTCTATCATGCTTCGGAAAATCTAATTTTATATGAAATATACATTTTTTTTATATATATTTAAAGTATGAAGAATAATATAAAAATATATACATATATATTTTTTTTCTGCAGTGTATATGCAGATAAAAATATTTCATATTTCAAATTCGCGGTAATCCCATGACTGTATCGTATACGAATGAGTCAAATGTATATAACTTTATAAGAATATATTTTTATTGAATGGGATTTAAAAAAATATATTATTCAAAAATAATAACTCATAAATTTATTTGAAAATCCGAATTTATCGAAAATTTTATTAGAGATTATCATTAATTTTTTTCATTTCGCGCGCTTTATTATTTGAATACTCAACTTTTTATAACCTATCAAAAAGTTAATAAACTTTGTCACTTAAACTCTACTATAAACAAGTTTATATATATTTTTTTTTTATGAACTAAATAAAGATAGAATTAAAAATGAACCGTCAAATCTTTGACGTGTAAAAATTTTATTACAAAAAAAAAGAAAATTTTAAAAACGGTGTTGAGAAGTTTATTCAAATACTAAGGGATCAAAAGCGAAAATAAACAATAATATATTTAATAAGTGTTTAATTTTTTTTTATATTATATTATATGAATATAGAATATAAATAATGTATTATCAGACACTTATAGCCTCGAGTTCATGCATGAAGTTTTCCTTTATCATGTGCATGAGTCGTCGCACGGAGGTTTTTTTAAAATATCACTCGTTCGCCTTGACGGTACGACGATCACGTGTACCTGTATAAAACGAACAAGAAAATGTCATAGTCTCAGAAAGTATACAAACATATTTACGTTTACACATATGCATACATACATATACATATATATATATATATAAAGATGAACGTTTTATCTGGCAATAATCGCGGTATGATCAAACAACAACTAATAGTTTATCGTGCACTTTACGTCGACATAGAATTTATCTATTGTCATTTCAGCTGCAACCTATATAAACGTGCTTATTTTTTCCTGTTATTATTTTATAAGAGCACGATAAAAGTGCCTATTGTCTGTTTTTATCGTCTATCACTTTTTAAACATCAATTATTTATTACTTCTAAATATAGATTTTTAATTTATTTATAAATAAACATTTTCAAGGATAAATTTTGTGTAAAAATTTTAAATATACAGATGAGTACTTGGATAGACCAAAATGAAGACTCTAGATTTTTTTTTTATTAAGGGCTTCAAACATTAAATAAAGGAGTATTTTGGGTTTCTTGAAATATTTCATCGAAAAATTCTTAATCAGCCAAAAAAATTAAATTCTAATAATTTGATAAGAATTTTACTCGAATAATCGAAAAATAATTTTTAAACTTCCTGCTAAGGAAATTGAAAATTTTCAAAATGGAAAGTTATTGCAATAACTATGATTCCGGTCCAATTTTCAAAAATCGAATTTTTATGAGATCTTGACGTTTTGAGGCCTTAGAAAGCTATTCCATTTCCAGGTGGACGTCCGCGTGTATGATTGTGTGTGGAAACTAATTTTTATCATACAATATCATTTCAACGAATCAACCAATTTTGACGTATTCGACGGCAATCGAAAAGGCTCATCAAGTAGTTTACGAGTTACACGAAAAATAAAAACTGAAAATTTGATTTTTTTTAGGTTTTTTTTTCTATAATCATAAACCTCTTGCCTGATTTGCTTCGAAATTTATGCAGTTCTAAGTCTTGGTAAACACTTTCGATTGTCGCCAAGTAGGTTCAAATCTGATGATTCTTTCTAAAGATATTGTACCACAAAAATTAATTTTTTTTTTTGCGGAATGAATTTTTTCGGTTAAATAAAAGAATAGTTTTAATAATGAGCATTCTTTTAGGTGGTCTATTTTACCCCCTCTCTTTTTCAATCTATATATATTTCACTCACTTTAATTTCTATTATTAATTTGATATTTTGCAAATATATTGTACTTTTTATTTTAAAAATGTTAATCGTTTGACAAAACCCATCAAATTCTTGATAAAGATAAAATCATTTTTGTTTTTTAGCTGCAGTTACTACTCGCAAATTCCTGTAGTCGTAGTATTGTAAATTTTTTCCGTACAAGTGGAACACAAGAGTGATTTTTTGTGTATACTTTTTTATTCCATTTTTTTGTTTTTTTCGTTTTATTTATTTTTATTCAACTGGTATCCGAATTGTGCTCTACCTGAATTGCGTTCACGTTTTCTACGTTTAGTTACACGTTGTTTGATAGCTAAAGCAGAACAGGTGATATTTTTTTTTTTTTGCTACAAGAATTCGTTTTATATTTCGTAGTGCAAAAGGTTTTAAAATCGAAATAAGGTCTGATAGAAAAATACATCGAATTCCTTACATTTCTCAACCCATATACATAATAGTGAAAATAAATAGAATTCATATATATGATTCAAATATTTCTGTTGGCGGTTCAATAGGAGAAGAATTCTTAATTTAATATGGCTATTTTTTTTTACATATGCATGCATAATAAATAATATTTCAACGAATAGAGGAACTAACAGCAATAATTTTAAAAAATGTTGCCGCCCATAAATCTTTGAAGAGTATTACTCAGTTTAATTTATCGTAAACATATATTTTAAGTGAAAGAAAAATAATAAATTAAAAAATAAAAACAATAGCAAAGAGATTGGAAAAAAGTATAATGAACTCAAGAGAAAATAGATTAAAAAAAAAAAAACAAAATAGAGTTTAATCGATTGAAATTTTCTTCTCGCGTCCATATACTGTATGCTTGTCTATAGGCCACTTTCGAGTAACTTTCAGGTGAAGGCTACAAGTAAATACATACGATTTTCTACTGTAAAGGTCGTCTAGATTGATGTCTCTAATGTCTAAAAGTCGTTACTTGATCCAACTTAAATACTTGAGAAATTTAGATCGAATATATATTTTTTACGGCATGTTAACTAAATACCGCTACGCCACAGAGTTTAAAAATTTTTTGATTTATTTTGTCTTGAGACTCGCAGTAAGAGCTATATATTATAGACCTAGACGGTCTTTATGTTACCTCGGGCAATCATAAAAGGTGCATGGAAATGAGGCTGAAATATCTTCATTTAGCCTGAGGCTAAATGAGTTTTCAAATTTTCTGCCGTGCAGTAGATATCTTATCATAAAACTTGTCAGCTTTCGGGTATACTTTCATTACTTTTAATTTTTATCAACATTTTTTCTTTATTATTTTAACATTAATGTAAACTATTTGAAAGAAATCTCTTATATAAAAAAAGTTGTCAACGTTTATACAGATAAATAAATTAAATATTTCGTAACTTAGAATGACATCAATACGCTTCGCAATTTCAATAGTTTTTAGAACTTCTAGTTTAGTGTAGAGCTCTAATTTATACCCAACACGTAATTTTGGCAAATTATTTCTTGTTCGCCATTTATATTCCATTAAGAAAAAATTTAATCCCTTAAGATTTGATGTACCTGAAAGTAGACGGCGTTCCTGATCAAAATAAAGGCGTCCGTTGGATGGTTGGAGGTCGAGGCTATCAGAAAAGTCTTCTGAAGAACGCTAGCACATAAAAATGTAGTAAAAAATGATAAAAATTTATGTAATTTGACTGCTAGGGTGACTTGAAAGGTAATTGGGGGTGGCTGCAATTTTCGGTTGACACACTAGCATCTGTGGAAAACATTTAAGAAATTTAGATTCAGTAGATTTTTTCCTTTTCATTTTATTTTTTTAAAACGTTTCGGTCTTCAGATACATAAGATTTTAAAAATTTAATTTAACTTTCATAAAAAAATAATAAACTTTTATTACGGAAACTAAAAGCTAACAAATTCTAATAATGGATTCATAATTCTCGGCCAAGCAAAAAAAATTTAACATTTAATTATTATTATAAAAATAAAAGCAAAGTAATTTCTGTATTGGAAAAATTATATTTTTATTTATTTCTCGATTTTTACGTTTCATAAAAATTGATCAACGAGACTTTACAGTTTAGTCCTCAAGGAACGGTTTTTCCACGATTGCTGTAGCAAAGTTACTTTTTATACTACAGATATAACTTATAGATCCGAGAATCCACGTTTTACGTTCTTTCATCATGCACTTCTTCTACTCGAGGGATTTACTGATTAGAGAACTACTGCGGGTAAAAAATCAAATGCAATTTGTCCTCCGAGCGTTTGCTCCAAGAAATTTTATCTCTTCTTTTCTTCTCCATTTAATGTTATCGTTAAATAAAAGAAACTAAATAAATTATTACTTTTAATATAAATTTCTTTATACAAATTACTTGGTTACAATACATTTGACTTTTTTTTCTTTGTGCATATTACGTAATGCAAAAAATATCAGTCGTATTTCATCATCTGTGAAATAAGTTGAGACTCTCGTGGTCTTTAAATTTATTTAAACTTGATTTCATTTTATCGATCGGTTAAAGGTTTCGCCACCAATATAACCGAGTAAAGTTTTAAATGAAAGTCTTTGTCCAGGCTCATTATACATATATAAATATATATATATATATATATATATATATATATATATATATATATATATATATATATACATTATAAATATATATAAGTAAAGGTTTTCATTAGAAACACTAGACACTAGACAAAGTGACTGAACTTTCCAATAGTTCATCGCACTTAAAACTAAAATTGGTGCTCAAACTTTAAGAAACATTGTTAGCAAAAGTTAAAAGTAAAACATAATAGTGTAATAAGTAGTAATAAAATCTATGAAGATGAAAATTAGATTATTTTGTCCTTAAGAAAATGTCAAAGGATATAAATTAAACGTTAGCATTAAATAGAATTTCATGATTCCTTCACTGTAAAAAAAACAGTGTTAAAAATCGACTCAATTTAACACCGGCAATTTTGACACCTACACTGCCTGGACTTACCCCGTTTTTTTTGATAGTGTATAGTAATTATAAATTATAAATTTATTTTTGTCAAACTTTTTTTAAGAGTCCATTAAACTTTAACTCTTTCTCCTATTTCTTATTTTTAGTTTATATCTAACATATATTTTTAGATGAGATTAACTATATTAAATTTTAAACCGGAAGAAACGACGAAAAGAAATTAAAATACATTTATTTATTTATAAATACATCAGTGGAGATGAGTTTGAAAGAAAAAGTTTAAGTAAAATTTAAAAAAAAAATAACATAAAAAGTCTTGTACAATATGGATAGTCGTAGGTGTAGATGTAGATGTGGGTAATATATATATAAATATATAAAAGATAAAAAGAGAAAGATGTTGACTTATTGTCGTCAGGTGTTGGTAACATGCTTCTGACAGTATAAGCTTTCAGTAGTTTTTATATTTATATTTATATGTTATTTTTTATGTATATAGGCGAGAGTGGGGCATAACGAAATGCCTAAGCAGATAATTAATTTTTTGTGACTAACAAACGCTAAATACAATTACTCTCTATCTATTTTTAATATATCTATTATTATTTTATAATCATAATTAAATTTTTATTTTTCGGGCACAATGGAATGCTTGAAAAAATTACTCTAGAAAAATTTTTTAATATTTTTTTCCGTGACCCATTTTACCCAGTACTTTGTGTCGCTTTAAAATCGATAATAAAGTCATCAGCTAAAGATATTTTCTTTTCACTAAATTTTTTAAGTGACCCGTTAAGCCTCGGGTACTTCTATTCGTGTCACTCCGAAATTAGTGACGTAAATTATATGAAAAATTACCGTGAAAAAAATTTTAATTTATTCAAACATTTCTTAATCTCGATCTACATATTTGTTTTGTGTCATTAAGATAAAAAAGTACGATTCAAAAATATGACATTCACATACATAGTTATATTTATTGATTTTTTTTTTTTCGAATAAATTAATATTTCATAAAACATGTGGGTAAATAATTTTAATCTATGAATTAATAATTTTACAGATATTTAATATTTAATTTTTTACGTCGTCAAGAATGACAACAGATTAAATTCAAAATATGTAATTAAATATATTTTATAATATTGATATCTGTCGCTTTTGTCAAAAAGTTGTCTGTGACTCGTGTATTTACAAATGCTAAATAACATTCCCTGTGTTTCATTAATATGCAAGTGCCCTGGGCATTTTTCATCATCAGTTAGTGAAATGATAGTGCTCCGTGTTCTGGTCAACATAATAAAACGTTTTGACGAAGGGCTTGTCACTATTTAGAACATATAAATAACCCTCGGGGAATGAACTGTAATTGCGTTGGTCATGGTCAATGACACGAATCCTTTTGCCACAGACAATGCATGTTGAATTGTGTTATACATATAATATTTTATTAACAATAGCTTTTTTAATATTTGATTAGAATTATTATCAAACAAACAAATTTTAAATTCATATTTTTATATTCAAATAATTATTTTTCACTGGAAACATAAATTTTTATTTATAAAATAAATTGATAATTAAATTTTTTATTGAACTGAGAAATTAAATTGATTGGTTGTATAGTTTTATTACGTCATACTTTCATATATTCGCATGTTCAAATTTTGAAATCTCATTTTTGATAAGAGTTTAATTTTTTGAATGTGGATAAAATTAATTTTTATCTCAGGCATTGAAGAAAATTTTTTTTTGAAAACAATAATGTTCAAATTTTTATAGAGAAAATTTTTTTGAAATACTGAAATTTTTTTTTTACCAAAATTACATTCAGTTAAAAATTAAATGAATGCATAAATTGTCACATGATCTTATAAATTAGAAACTCAAAAAAAATTCGAAATCTGTCATCTATATTTCAAATAAAAATTTTTTAAACAATTTATATTAAAAAAATTATGAATATGTTAATTATTTTTATAATTAAAAAATTGTAAAGAAAATTAATGAGTAACAAAAATTGAAATTTAAAAATAGTTGAAAAATGAATAAATCATAGCAATTAATCACTAGATTGCATCGGTTGACTTTAATAATTATTTTCAGCTAAACATATTCCAAAATCAATAATATGAAAGTTTCTCGTTTTATCGATCATCAAATCAACACGTCGAATATTTTAATCATTTAATTAAAATTAAATGATTAAAAAATCACATGATAATTATCAATCCGGTTTATTACTGAGTAATTTAAAAGTAAATACAAATAAAATAAAATATATATCTGATTGGCTATTTTTGATGTTATCACATTTCCGTTCTCACTAACATACAAATCATGCGTACCAGCAATTTAATATAGAATTTTATTAAAAACTCCATTACTCTTATTTATTTGCCTGTAATAAAATGGTCTACTTAATATACGACCTTATCACAGCATAAATCTTTAAAAAGGTGCATAATGGTCCGTGTTGAAGGTGCGCAATATACAAGGTTGGGTATATATTTAACAAATATGAGACCGGGTGATTGAATATTCAGTGACATTATAGTGTAGCTTCTGGTAAGCCGAGGATCGATAATGGCAAGATTTTAATGATTATAAATTCCGGTTTAGTGTGATATGTACACGTACATAAATGTATACATCACCCTCAGTAGTATATTGTGCTCGAGTGCACGGTATAATCATTGAATTGGCCGCAAGACAACGCCCGATTTCGCCAGTAGAAACAGGCAATTTATGCAATCAGCCAAAGATTAAGCAACCAGGATTTACTAGATTATATAGTGGAGCACTTAGACATAAAATGCTTAGGTCAGCTCATTATTATACGGCTCGTCTTTTCTCCCCTCAATTATCGTTATCTACTATTTATGCAACATCACTCCTCTATATATATATATGTATATACGATTCTTATTATTTTATGTTCTGTCTACGGTATTTATGTACTCTAATTCATTAACTGTTTAACATTATTAATTTATGTTAATGCTACTATAAATTTTTTTTACAACCGTCTGCGGCAAATATGACTCCGCAAAAAAAATTATTATGATGAAAAAATGTTTTTGTTTCAAGAAAATTTTCTTGAAATCAATAGTTGTGATTCAAGACTTTTTTTTCAATTAAGGATGTTCTTGCGCGACTCGTGATTTAAATGAGGGCTAACTGTTTCAAATTTAATTCCGAGACTATTTAATTTTTGAAAATATATCAAGAATTTATCAATTTTTTTGAACTATCGAAAACATTTATATGGCCAATGACATGACGTCATAACTTCAGTTTTACTAACTATAATTATTAATAACTAATTCATACCATCGATAGCACTATTTTTTACTACGATTATATCATTAGCATAAATTAAAGAATATTTTGAAACATTATTTGTTCCTCTGTTTATGATGTGTTTTTTATGAAGTTGAAACATAAAAAATTGTAGTTTCCCATAAGACTGTGTTAAAACTTTGATTTTTAATCGTTAATAACTTTTTTAAATGATCGATAACATACTCTGAAATTTTCGAGAACGATAATAAATGATTCATTTTTGCCAAAATTATAAAATTTGAATTTTTATCTCATGGTAAGCTTCGCACTACACCTGAGGATACTATTTTCTGAATATACATATATATATATATATATATATATATATATATATATATATATATATATATATATATATATATATATATATATATATATATTAGGGTCACATAATATTGCTAAAACAGAACACAGTGTTTTGCCAACACGTATTATAACACATTAGGGTATTGCGCACAAAAGCTATACTACGCGAGAGCAGACAAGAGTAATCGAACCGGGAAAAGAGGATGAAAGAGAAAAGATAAAGCAGATATATGTATGAATACATATGGATGTTCGAAAATCTATTTATGTATGTTTGTACGTTCGGTTTTCACAGTGAAATATATTTTCATTGACTTGCACTCATGCTTGGGTAATCAGCGTTTTAAAATGTGCATTCACAGATCATTAGCTACTTATTTGACTGTCGAATTAGAAAAATTCATTATTTATTTTAGTTAAAAAAAAAGTTCTGAGTCATGGGTTGTTATCTTTTTAGAACTGAAAGTTTTTTTTGAGTTCTTTTTGGTAAAATTAAAATTAATGAATGTCCATGTATCAGCTAATTGTTTTTTAAATTATGTTTGTCGTTGTATTATTTTAACTGAGTGAAAAAATTAAAAAGTATGACTTGACAAATGCTTAAAGTTTTCCACGTTGTATGCTTATGTAATTTTTTCGAGGAAGTTAATTATTTAGCATTAGTTTCATGAGACGTGATAAAATGGATATAATAATTGAATAAATAAACGACAAACTTTGATATTTTATTTTTTATTCAAAAAAATTATTTATTTTTTCCTGGTATCTGTAATGCCAGTGTTTATTTTTAGGTATTGATTACCTTCAGTCCAATTTTACTAGCTGATAAAACAAATAATTAAATTTTTTAAAATTTCTAGGAAAAAAAATTTTTTCAAAAAGTTCAAGAGCTCGATTATTTTTTTAGGATTTCAGGTTTTTGTTTAAAAATTTATTTTATCCAAATTATATATCAAGTATCAAATTTAAAATGTTCGATAGAATTTCAAAATATTCATTGACATTTATTTTCAATATTTTAATTTGCTCAGGAATTTATTTGAAATTCCTGTATGTCGATCTTCGAAATTAAAGGCTTAGAACATTTTTAAAAAACAGTCCCACGTTTATGTCTATTGACATGTATACGCAGAAAAAAAAGGATTTCTTGGCGCATAAAATATTTTGAATTAAAATTGAAGAAAAAAATTTTTCTAGGACTCAAAAAAATTTCTTGGCTCAAGAATTTATTTTTTTCCTCAAACAATTTTTGTTTTCAATTTATAATACAAAGAATTTGTTGGGCCAAATAAAAATTTTCTTGGGGCGAGTAAAAAATTTCTGCTCTCAGAAATTAATTCATTCTATGTCACAAAAATTATTTAGAGCGGGAATTGTAGCTTTTATTTAAAAAAAAAAATAATTAATGAACATTTTTTCACTATCATATTTTAAATATGTATAACATGATCGTTCAAAATAAAAATCAGTTTATGAATCAATAAATTTAATAATTGATATAGACATACGCAGCTCGTAAAAACTTCCATATATTAATATTTAATAAAATAAATTCTTCTCGTCATAGAGCTATAAATAAATTTTTTTTATTACGTCTCATATCACTAAAGAGACAGTATACAAAAAAATAAATAAGAACAAAGCATAAAATTGTCACCATCATAACGGCGACGCTATTATGTACAGACATTTTAAATTATCGAGATTTCCTCGGGAAAAAAAAAAATCTACAATCATCGCGACATGAAAAATATGACGTACATAAAAGTGTCTTTATTATCCTTAGTAGGATGAGATAATGGAGTGTTACAAAAATGTACTAAAGTTTTCATGATCACCTAAAAAAAGTTTACTGCATTGAATTATAACATGAAATACTATTATACGTATACTAGAAAGTAATAAAAATATTTACTGCTTACAACAACATTGATAAACATTAAATAAACATAAAAGAATATATTAATATATACATAAATATTTTTAAAAGTGATATTTGTTTTTTCTCTTAATTTTTCTGTTTGTTAATGGAAATTTTTAGCGACTTGTCATTTCTGCGAAAATTATCCTTTAAATAAATTTCCGAAGTCAATGGTCAGAATCACTTAAATAAATATGTCGTGTTAATATGATTATATGCATTATATATTTAACATCAACGTAATAATTTTTCCAATAATTTACCAATAAAAATTTTGCATAAACTTTTAAATATTAATTTTTATTATTTTCTTATTTATACATACATATGTATTTACTGTACAAACACGTAATGCTTATGGTTATTATTTATAATTATTACATTATTATCACTAAATTTATCACGACCTCGACAAATAACTAGCAGCAATTATTCGTTACGTAAAAGATAAATTATTACTCTATTATAATTGCTGGAGATAAAATTAATGCGCACAAATAAATTCATTGTTTTTTTTTTATTTGATTAATATATCTGAAATTAGTGAATCATATTGGATGACTCATTAGTATAACTCATAATTGTCAATTATTTTCCGCCAGTTACAAGAAAAAATTGTTTGGATAAAACATACATTAACCACAATAATTAATTAAGTGTTTATTTTTTTTTCTTGTTTTAAGTTTTAACAAAAAGTATGTTTTATATAATATATATATATATATATATATATATATATATATATATATATATATATATATATATATATATATATATATATATATATATATATATATATATATATATATATATATATATATATATTATACATATAGAATAGATCTGGGTAACAACAGAAGTTAAATGAAAACTGAATTTTTTTTACTCGTTAATACGCAAAATGTTTTACATTTCATTTAAATTTAAAGAAAATAAAATAAATGTTAAATACTTAAAAAGAAAAAAATTTTTTTTTATTTCCATTTTCGGGGAAAATGGGTCATCTTGAAAAAAAAGAAAATTAAATGATGGATTTTGTAAAAAAAAATTCACGGATATGATAAATTGCTTAAAAAAAAAAAAAAAATAGAATTAATAACCGGAGGTTCAAAATCGATTTAAAAAATTTTTTTTCCATAAAAATATTTAGCCAGGCCATTTTACCTGATCCTTCCATTCCCCATTAATGTATATATGAAATTTAGTTACCGCAAATGTGAGTAAAAGTCAACGTCCACGAGAAATGTGCTAAATGACGATAACTAAACTAACCGAACGTCTTTTTATAGCTACAGCGGATTTAACTCGATTGGCTTTGTGACGGGAATCTCGTTCAATGTACGCCAATGTTACTTAGCGAGTATTAGTATTAAAAAAAAAGACGTTACTTTTCGTTTAAAATGAAATTAAAAAGCAATATTACGTTGAATATTGATTATCGAATAATCGATAAGCTATAACGAACCATAAAGTAAAAGACGAAAAATTTACGTTTAGCTGATTACGATTAAAATCAGCTTATATATATCTACTTAGAAAGAATCACATTTTCCAGTCGAGAAGAGTTTATGATAATTAACAAGCAATAAAAACCATAACTGAATTGAACCCTTGATGAGTTTCGATTGAATGTTTTATTTATAGCTTAAGATAGAATATAGAGTTGATGATAAAAGTAAATATGTATATATATGCATATAAATATATGATAAGAGTTAGTTGGGAGTAATTGTAGGCATTGCGAATTAAGAGCATTTGATGAATTTGATGCATGTGCTGTATGTGACACACAAAGACTGGTTGTATAATGTAACTAAGATGCGGCAATGTAGCCACTTGTATACTATTGACTACTGCAGAGCAGAGGTCCATGCAAATAGACCCTGACAGAGAGTTAGACTATATAATACTGAACTATACCTAGTAGATCTAACGCGTGTCTCTAGCTATAACCAAGAGGAAATTCACTTTATGCTGTACTATACACATCCCACACATCACAAACAATTTTAGTACACCTGGATACATGTATGTACATATCTGTATTTGTGTAATACATGTTGATGTGAAAATACACGGTGATTTCATAACGACCAGACGACGGATGAGGAAATGTTACCTCGGTTAATCAATCGAGAATACATAAATACACTAATTTCATATGCGTGCTTATGTTTGTACTTCCGTTTGTATTATATTATTGTACAGGTAGATATACGTCGGATGAGTTTAGTTTTTTAATGCTGATATTTTTCGAGGCCATTTTTCTTACTGGGGTCGAAATTTTAAATTATTGTAAATTTGTTTTCAAATTTGATGACTATTTTAGTTTGATAAAAATGTAGGAAAATTTTAATGAGATTTTTCAATCCTTTTTTTAGTGTCCGTAATAAAACACTTGCAAATCTTTTGAGGACGGATGTCTTTCACTTCCAATAAGACATTAAATATTATGATCGATTTTTATGAAAACTCGAGATATGAATTTTATTCATGCCAAGTCGGAAATTAAATTTTTATGTTAAAATATTTTTTATGATTTATATTGAATTTTAAACAATAAAATTACTGAAATTATATGTTGGCCAACCCGGATATACGCGAGTACCAAATTATAGCTTATGATCAGTAGATTCTTAAGTTATTATTTATAATGCTCTTTTATTGATTTAACTGATTATGAAATTTCAAATTATGTCTGGAATTTGACAAATTTTTAGACTAAAAGAATTTAAAAATTCAAGATGGCGGATGTCTATATTTTTAATCAAAATTATTTAAGGTGCATTTTTTTTTAATGTAAAAAATGACATCTGTTTTGAAAATATTTTTATACAAAATAATCTTGTACTTTAATTTTTATCGTTCGAATGAAATCGTCAATTTCCGGGTCGAAAAATTTAAATTTGACGTCTTTGACTTAAACGTAAGCCAGCTAAGCCAAAATCAAGTCAGATTTGTCTTTTTCGACTTAAATTTGACGAAATAGTTCAATAATGATCCAAAAATTAATGAAACAAATATTTGATTTTGACTTGCTTTTGGCTAATTAGCCCTACTTAGCATCCATTTACGTCAAAAAAATCAAATTTGATTCAATTTTCACTTAGTTGATTTAACTTAAGTCAAAAAAAGTCAATTCTAAGTAATTTTTGTTGACTTGGAGCTGTTACGTAAATATGAAATATATATAACCTCAGGAAAATATTTACCCATCGGCTAAAGAAAATTCTTCTTCTTGTTGATTTAATATATTTCCTCTTTTTAACCGAACAACTGTACAAAAACAGTCAGAAAAATATAATAGCTTTGATTAATAACAAATAAACTAAGGGTAGATATCGTCCAGTTGTGTAAATTTTTTATAAACGAATTCATCAAAAATAAATTTTATTTTTACGTAACTTGAGGCTTAAAAAATAATATTGATAGTGTCATGTTGATAAAATTACTTAACCTTGTATTTAATTTATATGCCCACCGGCAAATGCTTTTGGTCCCTTTTAGCAGGTTTATTATACGTAAAACTATCCTTCATATCCCTCTGCATATACACAGTTAACATTAAATTGTGTCGGGGTCATTTAGCCTCAATTATCCTAGCCCGTGCGCAATAAAAAAAAATTATATACATACTTTATCGGCGATATATCTCTCAGCATAATCTTTATCGTTTAGTTGCTTAATAATTTTTTATAATTACTTTTTATATCATTTCTTTCATCTAATAGTTATTTTCAATCACAAGAACAATATTTATTTACTGTCATTAAAGAATTATAATTAATAATATTTAAAATAAAAGTAACTTTCATAAAATTGTACATATTTTTTATATAACTGCCAGGACTTTGACCCTCAATATAAATGTGCGTGTCAGGGCCTTGGTATACGTGACCTAAAATAAATAGTACTATTTATTGTATCAGGTGCATACTTGAAGACGAATTGCCTTACATGTTACTTTCGTGTATGGCTTGAATTACTTCTCTACAGTCGCGTGTAAACTTCATCAGAGACACATATATATGTATATATACGTATACGAACATAAACTCGGTTTCAATGTTCCGTGACGTTGGCCGATTAGGGTTCAGTTGTCGTAATTCATGATCATACAACTTTTAATGCTGGTTTTGGATGGACAACTTTTCATAGACACTGACTCTCTCTTTCAATCATGAAAGAAAGAAAGGAGAGAAAAATTGCCATCCAAAATTTATAGTTTTTTTTTTTGTACTTAGAGGCAACACGGACTCTATGGGGTAATTTGAGTCATGTAAAATTGCTTACTAAAAATTTCTCAACTCGAAATCAGCAATAAAAATTTTTTTTCAAATAATTTAATTAAACATTTTCAAAATTCATAATTTTAAAAAAATTTCATATCGATGATTGAATCAAATAATAGATTCAGGTCAATAAAATTGATTTTTCAATGCAAAATTTGATGTAAGGATTATTCTGATGTGCAAAAAAATTGTTTTTTCAGGGTAGTCTATTTTGCACGAAATTTTGAACTCTTTTTCATGTCAGGACTGTATAGTCCAGTCGAGACTCTGAAACAGAAGACGTTTCTCGAAAAACAAAAAAAAAAGTTTGTAAAAAACTTTCAAACAAAACTTGTAGAGAAAAAAAATTTGCATGAAAAAGTATTAGAAATTTTTTTGTATCTATAAAAGTAACACGTAGTCCATTGATATTGAATACTTTTTTGAGACCTAAAAAAAAAGTAGAATTAGTGCCCAAAATTCATTCTATCGACACTTGTCATATGTTAAATTTAATAAAAATTGTTTTGTTTCAGGTAAGAGGCATTAACTAAACATTCAATACCAATCATGTACATGGATTTGAATATGAATATAAATGAAATATGTGAGTTAACAATAAATATTTACTTATGAATTATAAATTATGATTTATGATACAATTATGCAGGGTCAGTTTGATAATAATTATATATCTAAAGAGAAAGTTAAATGTATGTATTAACATATACTAAAATCAATATTAGTCTAAGCTGTAACGTCGCATCAAGCAGCATTAATGTTTCAGTATTCCCTAGTTGCCACTGATAACTTACCCTGGTTTCTATCGCGTTATATCTATATTCACTCGACATTCTTTGTAAATAATAATTATTATTATCATTATTATTGTTATGATGATAAATAATATTAGTGTCATATTTTGTATTAATGCAACCTTAATTACTTTGCGGGTGTCGGAGACTTGATTATAAAATTGATAATAAAAATATTTCGGTAAATATAGGATTACTGTTTGTTATCAGTTCTCATATATTTATTTATTCATTTTAACAAAAAATGTACATAATAAAATTGAGGCCGAGAAATGATAAAGTATACATAAAATGAGATAAAGAGAAAAATAGGAGAATAAAGAAATTTTCTGGGTAATCCCTTGTGTTGCGACCTCATACACGCTCACATCAAAGTTGTACCTTAAGATTTTTTGTCCTCAAGGACATATATAAGTATATAAAGATTCTTCACTACTTTGCCTTTTATTACGCTCTTACTACTCGACCCATTTTTATTATATTTTATTTGGTTTAGCTATAAAAAAATATACTGCTATAGCGATATTACGTTTCGCAATTTATTGGAACGAATCATGTTGATAAATAATCCGACGAAAAATTTTATAACTACTTTTTTGTTTATTTTTAAACATAATACATATGTTACAAGCCATTTTCTTTACAAAAAGTTTATTTACGAGTAGTTATTTCTACAATAGATTCACAAGAAAAGTCAGGTTAAAACTTTAGTAGCTTTATACATAACTAAAACTTTCTTCAAACATTTTACGAATATGTTTCAATAAGATTCTTCAATTTTAGTTACATTCAAAGTTGGAAATCATTTCCGACAAATCTTTTGTTAAATAACATACATTTTTTTTTGTCTTATCATTGTTAACAAGTGTCATAAAATTATGGTGTTCGCCATTATGATTATGATAACGTTTAAGTATATATTTTTACAATTATTTTTTAGTTTGAACTATTTTGGATTCATTTTTTCAAAATTTATTTCAAAAATTGTTTATTTTCAATGCTTTTATTTCAAATTACATTTTCTACTTAAATTTACACATTTTTGTAACTTTTCACAAATAACCTCTTCACCATACCTGCGACGAAAGTTTAAATTCCTGCCTTGTTCAGAGGGAAGAAAGTCATTTTTTTCTTTAATGAGATACCAAATGATAAAATTAGCGCACGCCATTCTTCCCATACAGTTAAAAATTTTGTGTTCTTGTGTATAAAAATTGTTAAATATTTTGTATCAATATTTGACACTATCAAGTGTAAATGTAACTAAAGTTTAATGTGTTATCTGATCTCAACAAGATTTAAACCTGTATTACTGTTTGACACAACTATAATGTGTTAAATTAACACAAATTTTTCACGGTACACAAACAGAGGTAGAAATATGAACTTTAAGATGCAGATCTGGCGAAAAATTGTATACACACCACAGAGAATGTACCATGTACCAATTATACACGGGGCTTGGAATGCCCTTTTTTTCCTTCCTAGGTGTGTAATATACTAATTAGGCCCAAAATTCTAAAAATGTCTCTCATGTCAAAATTAAAACTTCTTAATTTTTCTAAATGTATAATTTAGTTAATAATAAACATATATATATATATATATATATATATATATATATATATATATATATATTAGATAAAGAGATTTTGAATATAGATAGGTCAGTGTTTACATCTTTGTACATATATATCTGGTATACGTGGCAAATTGTTATTACGTGCTGTACTCTGAATCGATGGCTCAGCACTGACTCGACGTAATATAATGTCCGCGAGCGATGGATATAGATAGAGAGTAGAGTAGTTGAATACATGTATATATATATATATATATATATATATATATATATATATATATATATGTAGTGACCGTTATCCAATGTTCTCTTCGCGATTATACATCGATATCGTCGACAGTCTCGTACGGGTGATGAATCGTTTTATAGTATCATGGAAACCTTTACTAATATGAATGCATATATATGTGCATATATAATGTACATGTAGATGTATAATGAACATGGTTGAAATCATTGTCCGTCGTACATAGTACCGTAGAAAATTGTACTAATCTTGTACTCGAAATCAGATCAAATGACAGATGTCATTCGAAACCAGTTTAGGATCGTGTAATTCAAAATTTAGATCTCGATAAAACTTGTCAAATTGGCCTCTCATTACAATTAGTGTTTATGTATGCTACTACATAAATACTAATATCAAATTCGGTAGCTGACGTATTAATTTTAAAAAATTTATTCCGTCTAGTCTGCGATCTGTCTAGATGTTAATTTATTCATTTGAATTTATAAATATTCAATTGTCTCAAATAGAATCAGCTTGATTAATAATTACTATTCGTCTGGTAAAAATATTTTTTAAAATAAATATTTAATTATTAGACATTCCAGGCTATAACTGCTTAAAGTTATCAATTAAATATTGATTTATTCATGAAAGAAATAAAACGAGCGAGACAAATCTGGGTGGCTAATAAAAAAGTATTTATTTATCAATAATTATAACTTTTTCCAATCGTTATAACTTGACCCAATATCTATTTAATTTAAAATCATTTTGCTCATGGGTTTATCTGCATTCTCATTAAAACCGTTGGAAATTCGTAATAATACCTCATATTGAAATAATAATAAATAAAATACTTAAATACGGATTAAAGTTTTTGTTAATGATAATTGTCATTTAAATAGCCGACGAACAAAATAAACATACAGGTCAATTTACCTTAACGTAATCCAAAATAATTGAATTTAAATAAATTTAATATAAATTGTCTCTCCAAAGTGTGAAACGATTACTTTTAATTGAGGGATTAAAGAATTCCGGGTTAATAAATAAAAATTTCCTGCTCTGAAAGTTAAAAATGAATAATTGACAGTAGAAAGTTATGTAAATCCAAAGTGAGCACTATATACTTTTTAAAATTTATGATTGTAGGAAACAAATAATACACTTGTGTCTTTTTTCGATAATTCTATTCTGTCACATACAGTTCTATATACATCGTCACGATTGGCTCGGTCATTGATATGAAGGGATATTAACTTTTACGATCGTACGGCTGGAACGTCGAGTCCAGCTGACGACAATGCTATAAACTTTCTTTTTCAACAATTTCAAAAAATTTATATATAACACAAGTGGGACGAAAAATTCAGCTGAGCGTACTAAACTCAAAGGGAATAACAATGAGGAAGTATATCTATAGATAGATAGATAGATATATTTTTTTTTTCCTGGCAATTGTCTCTTCCGTTGACCTCAGATTTAAGTTTCCATTGACTTTGTATTTACGTTCCACTTCAGTTACGAAAGTTTGGCCGTAGTAGATAACCTCTGAAAACTTTTTTTTTTTTTCGTTGAGTTAAGTTCAATTGATTTTGTAAAGTTACAATAGTATTACAAATTAATATTATTATCAGATTTAAAAATTAAATTCAATAGTAAATACTTTAAGTTGAAATCATATTATATATAATTAAATTTATCGCATTGAATTCGATCATTTAATGATTACATGAAAAAAGCTTATTCTGTAATTATAATGAAATAAGTGTGCACACACTTGCCTCACATGACTCTATATAAATATAAATATGTTCGCTATTTTGTCACTTTCTCATGTTTTTACGAGGAATTTTTCAAATAAATCCAATTTATATTTTGTGATTGATTTTATTTATTGAATATTTCAATTTTGTTCAAAATGTCAAAACTATCCTGATAATTTTAGTAATTGACTTTATTTAATTAATTTCATTTTGAAAGTTACTTCATAATTGTAAAAACTTATTAATTAAAAAAATTTTCTATTTACTGTACTAATTTTACCAAAAGTTTTATGACACATTTAATATTCGTTTACAAATAATTACCCTGACATAATTGCTTTCAAAAAGTTTTTAATTATGAATATGATAGAAATTATCAGTTTTTTCATAAAGAAATTAAGCCGTGGAATTTAATATAAAATTTATAATGAAAACTCGAAATTTCACTCAGAAAATAACGAACTTTGATAACTGAAAATTGTAACATTACTATAAATATTTAATTAGGCAGAAGTTAGCTAATTCTTAACTAATGAATTGGTCAATGTTAAAAAACTATTAAATTAAACTTTCGTTGAATCGTATATAAATTTATTTTATCTAGAATTATATTACTTACGTTACCAAAAGTTGTCATGTAATGGATAAAAAATAATTTTGATCTTTTTGTTCAATTTCAATTTTTACTTCCATCACATGACCTTAATAATTTTGATCAAAAATATAGACAACATATTTTTGAATTTTTTGACTAATTCCGAGATGGCGATAATAGCACTTTTGAAATTTTGTGAAATTTTTGAGTCAGTTAAGACATCGGCCTTTGAAAAAACTTCATAATAATTTGTCGATCTTTATTTTCAATCTGAGGCTCAACATTTAATTTTCTTTTTTTTTTTTTTTTTCAAATTTAACGAAACAAATTTGGATTCCCTTGAGCTCTGAAAGAACTTATTTTTTTTATCTTCCAATTCTTATTCTAATCTCTTGAATATTTTTTAGAATTTTAAACTTCTATGAAAAATAGCATTTATCAAATCAATTCTATTTATAATGAAAACAGTAAAAAAGTATTGTAAAAATCAACACAAGACGTGTGTAAAAAAAAGTAACAAATCTATGTTACAACTATCCGGAAGCGAACCATAAATTTTTGTCCACATAAATGTCATATGTAAAACACATAAAATGTTCATTTCAACATAATGGAATCGTGTTTGAAACCGAATTTTTTTTGACACGCTAAATTTATACCGTGTAAGTATTCCATCACGGTCACCAAAAATTATTAAATATTTCCGAAAATTCAATTGCCATTTAAAATTTTTTTAAATACTCACTTCTATTCTACATCTTATCAAATTAAAAATATCTACTTTTCCGAAGTTGTAAAAAATTATTGAAGTACCCCGACATTTACTAACTTCATACAACCGTTTCTTTTGTGCGATAAAAGAACTTATTATTCATGCTCATAGTCAAGACTAAAAAGTACTAAAATTTTGAAAAAACTTTTTTTATCTCAGCTGGTATCTAGTTTCCAGTAATAAAAAGTAGTTCATTTTTAATGAGAGTAATAAATTTAATGGACATTAACATCAATGTTAGTTTATGACATTGAAATTTTATTTATATAGAGTATAATTCATGAAAAAAAAAAAAAAAAAGACAGATATTGATGACTGCTAGCTGGTGATATTCGGAATATCGGGTACGTTGGGTTTGTATTAACAATAGTAGTAGCATCAACCATAAAATTTACAAGTAGACATGTTTTACGATCCGATGACGAACAACGGAAGATCTGCCAGTAGACTTGTAAAGATCCACATTGATATGAAAATATATGTCGAGTAAACTTGGATGTAAATGCACCATCAAACAATGTACTCACACTCGGCAGTAGGTTGGAAAGCTTCAACTCACGCTTTTATTATACTCACGCTTTTATAGATGTTTTGAATTCTTGTGCTTTCTATCACTTCTTTCTTTTCCTTTTTTAAACATTTTTTATTCCTTTCAGATGTACATATACAAATTCAAACTCTACTCTGTCATCTAGTTGACACTGCCATATACTTTACACTTCTATGAGATACAACTTTTAAAAATCCTTTTTACTTTTTTACTATCGAGTATGATCGCTAAATTTGATACCTAAAAAAATTTTATATTTATTTTTCCTTTGACAATAGGACCACGGGTTTTTATTTTTTAAAACTGAAAACCTCTGATAGCATTTAACGATCGGTTTACCCATGAATTCGAACCCATCTTTTTTTATTTTTTATTTTATCTATTCTACTCTTTTTCCTTTTTTTTTTGACAATCGATTCTTGATTAGAAAGCCACCGAGTACAATTATTTTTTCCTCTTTTTTTTTATACTCTACCGTTCTATTAAAATCGTGAAGGAATGAGTGAAAACTTAAATCTAAAAGGAATAAAAACAATCTGTGAAAAATGTTTCCGATTACCATTTGCGAATATATATTTTATCGACCCAAATTAAAACTTGTAATTAAAAAATAATTTAATCAATAACCTCATTTGCATACTTTTATAGCTACCTTAATCAGGAAAATAATAAAATAGTTTAACATAAAAGTTTAACAATTAATAAGTTAACTTGTAAATGAAAATGATATTAATTAATAACATTAAATTTTAATATTATTGTAGAAGCTCTCTTTAATTACCTAATGTCATTATTTTATGTACTTAATCAACAAGGATTGTAATTACGAGTTTTTAAATTAATTATTTTTCCGGCTCAAAAAAAGTTGTTTCATTAAAAAATAAAAAAAAAGCTTAAGCTCCGGAGATTTTTTATTTTTACAAGTTTTCCTTCCGCAGTACGTTAAATTTATTCACGCACACTTACTGGGGATCACAATATAAGGGAAGGAAATTTATTCTTGCACACGTAAGCACAGCACGTTTTTGAATTCTATTTATGTTACTATTCCGTTACATTTAGTGTCTCAAGTTTTTTTTTTCTCTTTTTTTATTTTACTGTTTATGAACTAACCTTTTGTTAATTTATGAATTAAACTCAACACCGAAATAGTGTAGGCATTAAATATTTTTTGAAAAGAGAGTAATGAGAATTTTAGAATGTCCGTAATAGAAAATTTTTCATGTAGCATCTGAATGTCTTTCATATTTCATAAAAATTAATTATCAACATTCTCTGTAGAGAATTTTCTAACAATTCCATTTCTTTAGAAAGACAAAAAATAGTCTTTTTTTTTTTAATTTTTGGTATGTTGTATTAAAAAAAATTCGTTTTTTATTTAGGAGTTATTCTACTGAGAACCTCGGTATACTTTAAAATCGACATATATCTACTGTAAAATTTGTCAGAAATTCCAATTAATTTATTATATGAAAAAATCAAAATTTTGATTCGAAAAAAAAACCATTACATTTATTTAGGAATTTTTTTTGACTAAAATGACATGTCATATCAATTTGAAGCTTATGATCAACAGATTGTTATAATTTACTTCTAATGATTTGTTTAGTTACTGAACCCAAAAAAGTTCTTAAAAAATAAAAAGAATTTGAATTGAACTAAGAATAAAAAATTTTTTGATCTATTATAATATGAAAAATATCAATACGTACACAGAGAAAAAGGATTTTCAATAAAAAAAAAGAACCTCATTTGAACCTCGATAGTGCAGAAACAGGAATAAACACAGCATAGAGGTTCAAATGATGTTCTAAAATATTTTTATTTGCCGCCTAAATTTGAAGTTGAGAGAGAAGTTCAACTTTTCAACCCGGGTTATGAAAGAAAAACAAAAATTTTCTTAGAATGAAAAAAAATTTCTTGGCGCAATAAATTTTTCTTGCCTCAAGAAAATATATTCTCGCCTCTCCAAAATGTTTTTTTTCCAATTTTTAATAAAAAAAATTTTTAGGGTCAAGTAAAAATTTTCTTGGGATGAGTAAAAATATTTCTTGCCAAGAAATTCTTTTTTTCTGTGTATGTATTTTTTTTTTTTTTAATCAAAATAAAACAAAAAATTAATGAAGACATTAATTGAAATTTGCCAGCTTCTTCAAAGAAAACTATTATCATTATGAAATTAAATTGAAACTTTAAAATAAATGGGTTTAATTAAAATACTTAGAATTATATATAAATTATAACACCAAGTTAACATGTAAAGTGTCCATTCGGGATATCTGCTAATACTCAGTTGAGTGTAATAAATGAATGCAATTTAACAGAAGTACTGTTTGTGGTGCAGTACTGAAATTCCAAGAGTAATTTGATAAAAGCTTAGCATAAGACAGTCTAGAGAATTTCAAGTAAATATGTATATGAAGATGTATGTACCCATTATATATGTACTATACTAGTGACTAGTGCATTTGGTAAGTAAACGATGATCGATTGTTTTAACAAGCTTTCGTTCGTTTACCTGAGAGCGTATACGTGGAACGGTCAATGCCACTGAGAGATCAACAGGTTGTTCTGACAAGGATATAACTTTAATCTTACCAATGAAAAGGATATCATTCGTGAATTGCAAGAAATCATAGGATAATGTCCATCCATTTTTTAAAGTTCCTCTTAAATCTTTTTCAAACGAAAATTATTTTTTGGCTTCCATGGTAGTAGTAATTTATGCATCTAGTACGAAAATTGATATCCTGACTGAAGGCGAGATTGTCAACATACGTGTTATACGTAAATTGTATTAGATTTATTCATCAGATTCTGTAAGAAATATTCCAAAAGTACAGCAATCATTGCTTATAGTCAGCAGATTATACAAGACTGTCATAAATATAATCATAAATTTTGTCACTAAATGACTCAGTGACTTACTTCTGTTTCTATGTACTCTATCCATATTTCTGTATGGCTAAAAATATGTTTTTATGTACTCTGACGTCATAACAGACGATTAGGTTGCAAATCTATATTATCTACTATAATATAATAATATTTAAAACTGCTGACTGTAAGCGGTAAATGCCGTACACTGAGTATTTACTACAGTAATTTTTTTTTTTGGCTCGCCAATAAAAGATTTTGTCTACTAATTATCAGTATCTTAGTTTTGGAATGAGTTTAGAATCCTGTAGATATTTAAGAAATAAATTGAAATTCAAGTGGAAGTGGAAGCGCAAGTACTTTAGGAAAAAAGATAAAAAATAATTGAAATTGAATTCCGATTTTCTTAGGTATTCTCTCAAGATTTAATTTTATCTTGTGTTAATAGGCTATTTTCAGTGTAATCGAGATATTGCAATTTATTTTTTTATTTTCAGATAAAACAGAAGCACGTAATTATTATTATCATTATTTTTTTTTTGACAACAAAAAAAAATAAACTGAAAGCTTGAATATATTGTGAGCTAGAGCTTAAATTTAAATTTAGTCTCAGAATTTATAAATATTGAAAAATAATAATGTTAACAAATCTAATTGCTAACTAGGAATATTGGAAGTTTGAAATTAATAATCGTTTATTGAGGTTCTGGAATAGCTTCATTACTTCGAATAGAGAACATATAATCAAACCGTATCGTGAATAACGTATTATATTTACATACATACAGTGTATTGCATTAAAATTTGTAATATTAACCTCCACCGCTAATGAACTGCTATAGTGCTTTTATGGAAAATTTAAAATATTTTACTTGGTATATTATTTCCAAATAAATAGAAATAGTTATTAATAATAATAATTTTTTTTCAATGCACTGTAAATAAAAAATTTGGGGAGTGAACGTGGATTAAATTTAGAGTAAATGTGGAACGGATGACTGTTTATTTATTTAATCCCCTCGGAGTGAACTTTACTCCGAAGGGGAGTTTATTTTAATATTCAAACTCCGAATCGAAATGGAAGCGGATTGAAATAAAATCCGTAATCGCTCCAAATTCACTCCCAATTTCTTACAGTGTGGAGTTAAAAAAATTATAAAACAAATTTTGAAGATTATTTTTTGCAACTACATAAAAAAAAATTTCTCGGCTAAAAGTAAATACGAGTGTGAATGTAGCAGACTGTGAATTGTCTGATGTCTGCTATATTCACACTCATAAAGTAAATCCCCTCTAACTAAGACGAATTTTCTTAGTTCGAGAAAATCTTGACTTAATTCCCAAAAATGTTTGTCTTCAAAAATATTTTCTTTACTCGAAATAATTTTTTTTCTGTGTACATTTACGAAACATAAGACAAGTTTTTAATTATCATAACTTTTCATTTCCTCGTTTTCGAACAAAATGAGCCATGCTTCAAAAAATGAAAAAATTTTTTTTTCAATCTTTTCAATCAAATTTATCAGTAATAGTGGCATTACAGAAAATTAAAGTAAGAAATTCAATTATATCATAATTTATGAGTGAAAGCATAAAAAAATAATAAAAAATTTTCAAGACTTATTATTTGCTCAAATTTTATCTGCATTGTTCAATTATTGTAATCAGGCAATAATTAAAGTGTGATAATTATAGTTACATATACAAAATTTGATATAAATTTATGACTGAGGCATTCGTTAAAATTCACTCGTGAAATATAAATTTGTTACAATTAAAAGGCCTTTTCATTGGGCTTTAACGAGACAAAAGCGCGCCAGCAATTTAAATTCTCATTGTTTTAGAGTTA
The DNA here is from genome assembly GCF_026212275.2 of Microplitis demolitor. Lineage (NCBI taxonomy): Eukaryota > Metazoa > Arthropoda > Insecta > Hymenoptera > Braconidae > Microplitis > Microplitis demolitor. Next base: position 5,183,560 of record NC_068547.1, on the reverse strand, counting down.
GCTTGTTAATTTACTTGACAGTAATAATTTATGTTAATATAAAAAAAAAACATAAACTTTTATTGTAATTTACATTGTATACTAAAATTATTTACTTCCGTATGAGGTAATATGATATTATTATTGTTCCGTCGATAACGCAAGTTCTATACTAATTGTCATCATAATAATGTAAAAATTTAAATTCCTCATGGTCACCATCTAGTGGTGCTTTAATTATCTTCATCGTCAACTCTGATCGCACCACCTCATTATAGCGTCAGTTTCGTTGTGCATCACTGTTGCACTTACGTCTTCCACGTAAGTCTCTCTCTCGGGTGTCTGATTTTTCCGTTTTTTCGAAACCACAACCCGGCGTCTTCGCGCCTTTTTCGGTAGTTGATAGTTGATCACGAGTTTTACTACTGAGCGCACGCGCTATGAGCATTCTTACATATTTGCAAGAAATTCAGAATTAGATATTTAATAATTCACTTGAATTAATTATTTATCCAATACAGTTTCAATTCATCGTCTGAAGACAAGTATTAATAAATACTATCCGATCATTCTTATTGATTATTTCGTTGAGATCAAATAATATTTGGCGGGTTAAACATACCACCGGGTTATTGCGTCGCAATTAACAAATTAAGACTTGTCGCGCGGGGTATTTATTCATTCTTGATTGATGTTTAATTTATTTGTGTTTAATATTTTATATTAATATTTAGTATTTATATAAAATATTAATAATATAGATAATATTTAACACCAAATCATTATTTTAATCGCATATCTCAAGATTCAAATAAATTCAACAACCGCCTTGTCGCACCGTATTGTTTCTGTACAATTAAATTAAAGATTCAGCATTTATTGATCAAATCTTACACAGAAAAAAAAAGATATCTCGAGTCAAAAAAATATTTTTGAAGACAAATGTTTTCGGGAACCAAGTCAAGATTTTCTTGAGCCAAGAGAATTTGTCTTGGTTAAAAAAAATTCGTCTTGGTCGGGGAAGATTTCTACTTTTTCTGAGAAAGTTTAGGTCTCCAAAAAAATTTTCTTGAATCAAGAATATTTACCTTCAGTCAAGAATTTTTTTTTTCTGTGTATCAACTTTTTTGTTTTATTTTTAAAAACAATATTTTTTAATATACCACAGTTTATAGTGCATATTTATCGTTTTCTTGGTTATTGAATTTTTGCAGTTACTTTATGATCATATATTTACGTATAAATGTAGGTAATTTGAAGCAAAATTTTTCCGAAAAATTTTTAATATAAATTTCTAACATAATATAGACGTCAATAATTACTTTTTCAATATTTTTTATAATTTTGTAATAAAAATAAAGAAAAATCTTGTAATATTAACGAGAAAATTTAAATTTTCTTTGTTCGTAACGAGTCGTTTTTTTTTCGAATGCCTTATGAGTTTTATAGTGAACGCGATATTGGAATTTGCCGACATGTTTTGCTATGAAAGTTTTTTTTTATGTTTCATTGAAGCTTGTAAAAAAATATTAAAAATAGGTAGGAAACCAATCTCGAATCTCAGTATCGCATATCAAAAGAACTTATTGGCTATAAATAAATATATGTATGAGGTATAATAGACATTCGTCAAGTAATTGGAATGAAATATAAATATTACTCGATGGCAATTAAAAGTTATGTAACAAATATTATTTAAAAAACTCAATTAGAAAAATTATTCATGTGAAAAATTAAACATCAATAGTTTCATATGTGTTTCAATACTTGTAATACATACATATAGAGACGAGAAATTTTTTTTTTTTAAACAACAAGTTTTGTTTATATTTTGATCGGAATTCCTCTAATTCATTAATTGCTTTTTTTAACTTTTTGAATTATCGTGACAAATAGAACAGCAAATTAACAAAAACGTACTCATGTATCCGCAGGGAGTATTTTAAAGTGTACATGGACATTGCGAAAAAGGTTCAGTTTTGTAGTATGGAAAATCGAGGTTTGTTGGAAAATGCTGGCTATCAAAAAATATTTTTTTTTTCTGAGCATTGTATCTGACATTTCCAAAGGCAAAAGATAAATTATTTCAGCCCTTTGGTCTTCTTCAGATCGTCTTTCTAAGAAATTTAATAGAAAATTCATAGAAAATCGAGACTCATCTGCCTATGCTGGCTATCGAAAAAAAATGTTATTTCCTAATAATAAATTATTTTTTTCTGAACACTATCTGACATTTCGGCAAAAAAAAATTATTTAGACTCTTTGATCTTCTCCAGATCGCTTCCGGAGAAATTATAAAAAAAATTTATAGAAAATTGGAACTTGTCGTGTTTGCTGTTACTGATTGATTTTTATTTGACTTTCAGTTTAAAAAGCGCTATAAAACCCGATTATACACAGCACTGAATATCAGTGAATGCCCACAAAAATTAATCCGACAACACTATCTAAAATCACTGATATGTATGATTATTGATTATTATTTAAATTTCAACAATTTTTTAAAAGTTTACAATATTCTATTCTTTGTAAATGTACATTTTTCTCTTTCATACTATTGTTGAAACTCGAGTTTCTCCGGAAATTTATTTATCTAAAAAAGTAACTTGATAAAACCCTGTACTGGTATAATTACATTTTTTTCATGCACTTAGTCCGAATTAGTGGTTGCTATTTATTTTTAAACGGATAAAAAAATCAAGTAATTATTTAACGAATTTCATGTAAACAAATTTAATGATAACCGCAAAAATTTAATTAATAATTAAATAATATTTAACAAGACATATTTTACTACTTTAATGGTACGGTGAGATAAAACATGAAGGATAACTAAAACAACTACCAACACGTTGCATGAATTTATAATGAATGCGTTATGCGTTTCCTCACGTTTGTTAGTTTTTGTTTTCTAAAACTATAATTAGTGTTAATAAAAAAAATTATTTTTCATTTATTACACTTTATAGCATAAACTATTTTCGTATAAATTTAGTAATTTATTAAGTTAAAATATTATAGAGATGTTTTTCACTCTGCAATATGTCACTTTGGTAGCTGTAACCACATTTAGATATAGTAAATGTCCGCCGTAGCAGTACAGGGTATAATTTGAATACATTGCCTCTTGTTTTCTCTCAGTATGTCTCATACGTGTTTTCCAGACCAGTAGTGCATAAGTGACTAACGCTTCACACAATCAGACATCTTCATATATGTAATATTAACTCTGTGACATGATATCGTCTTTGACGCCGACATTTGTGAAGTTTAGTCCGTTTATTAAATGATTTTATACAATAACTCGACTATGACTTTTGTCATTTCTTGGCTTTATAGAATATCAGATGAATTATCATTATTATTATTAATATTGTTATTATTCTTATTATTCTAATCTACTAAATATTTAAAAGTAAATAAAGATAAAGTTACCGTCCATCAAAATTTAATTTAATCTCATGAAATATCAGCTCATTTTATCTTTTGTTCTCGTCTTGGACGTAGATATATATGATTCACATTATATGTCATCACTTTTATATATCATACAAACATATATAGATATATTACGGAGCATCTTGTGTATTTTTATATCATATATCAGATATGAAGGTGAAAGGCTAACAAATATACTGAAGTAAAAGATTGATGATGAAAAAAGAAATTCTGCAATTTAAACTGATAGTGCAGATGTTGAAAACATGTATATATATATATCTACATTGTATATATATTTATATTTATGTATGTACATACGCAAACTGCTTTTGAATAAGCTACTTTGAAATTCCTATTCTGAATACACCGAAAAATATAAATAAAATTTGAATTGTTATTTATTCTATTCTCTTTGTTTAGTATATATATTTGAATTGAGATATTACTTTCTAATACTCAAAAAACAGGGAAAAAATGGTTGAACTAGGCGACTTAAAAAAAAATTGTTGAAAAAGGTTGAAAAAGTGATGACTATTTTAAACTTCAAAAGGTGACGACAGGACGAACTTTTTTAAACGTCTTTCAAACTTTTGAACGTCTTTTAAATTTTTGAAAATTCAAGAGAAAAGTTAATAAGTATCTCGATATTATTAAGATATGCTGAAACAAAAAACTTTCAAAAATAGTAATTTTCTGTACAAATTGAAAGTTAAGGCGCCAAAAAAAAAATTTTTTTTAAAAATTTAAATATCCGATTTTTCCCACTTTTTTATATCTGCATTAAAATATTTAAAAAACTACTTTGCAATAATTCTGTATTTAACTTTTAATCTTATTTTCAAAGTAAATTAATTCAATTTAATAATTAATTGAATCATAAATTAACTTTTAACTTTTATAGAACTGACTCATTATTCTCAAGATATTGAGTCAGAGTTTTAATGTATTAATTTATATTTCCAGTTTGTTCATTAAACATTATATTCAAATATCGAAGCGTCTAAACGTTTATAACCTAATCTTAACTTTTGACTTGGAAAAGAAATAGAGTTTAAATAATTGATCAACTTATGCGCGAGGTTTAGATAAAAAAAGTGTCCTTCAAATGATTTTTCTTTAATAAATAATTACAATAATAATAATAATGTTAATAGTAACAATGTTTGATGCTAAAACAGTGTATAATAATAATCGTAATTTAGTAGCAACAATTTATTTGCGGTAGAACTCGTTAGCAGGAAACAAGTGCGTGTGAACTCTTGTTAAAACTAAATGTTTGGATCGCATGTTACACAATTAACCATGACACAATTCGCTACATTTTTCTCTCAGGAAAATATATAACATAGCAAATTTTCAAGAGCTCTAATGAATTTCCACACCAACTTAAAATGTATTATATTTTTGTTTACTTGCAAAATTAATTAATTTAACGTCAAAAACTTATAAACTTGAAAATTTATTTTATGTAAACGTTCTGTCTCATGTGTGCATAATTTTTAAAAATAAAATAATGAAATTTTTTTTCTTTTAAAAAAAAATATTATTAATTGTTTCATTAAATTAAAAGTTTAATCATACAGTGAGTTTTTAATTTAGCTAATGCATACGACTATCTTTTATCTTCTATTATTTTTTCTCTTTTCCTCTTTTTCATGCTTAATAGTCGAGATGTCATGATAATTTACAAAAATAATGAATGCAGTGATAATTATAATAAACACAACTCCATGTTAAAACATCAAATTTAACTTTATGATAAATATATTCTTTTTATAATATTTAATTATTTAATTTGTTTAAAAATCTAATATACTTTTAAAAGCGCGTCTTTGATTTTCAAAATTTAAAGCTCAAAAAATTTAAAAAAAAAGTCAAGATCATGCTGCTTACCTTTTTTAAGAAAATTATTTATAAATACTGTTTGTCTTGTGAAAAATCTATCGAAAATCGAAATTGTCAGTTAATTTATAAAATTTAATATGAAAAAATTTGAATTAAACCGCAGACAAAAATTCTTTGATTTATTATACAAAAAACGCGTCAATAATTTTTTTTTTCCGTATGTACAGGCATACATGAATGATACTGAAATCAGCGGACGTCTAATAATTTTTTGATTATTTTTCAAAAAGATAAATTCAAAACAAAAAAATATTCGAAAAAATTGCACCTACAATTTATGTAATTTTCTAAATGTGCATTTTCTAGTTTTTTTTTTTAATTAATTTGTCGAAAAGAAAAAACCGAAAACTGTTGATTGCCTATCAATTTCAGGATTATATATGAATTAAACATCAAAACATATTTTATAATTTAAAAAAAAATAATTTTTATTATAATTAAGTTATTTAAATAGATATATGTTTACATGAGATATTAATTGAATGGGTAACATATATTATAAAGGAAAACCTAATAATATTTAAACATTACGAAGTACCAAGTGTATTTATTATACTGGGATGTGACGGCTTCAATGGCCCTCCACAGGTTATTGCGGAAAGTCTGAGGGTCTTCATAATTACTCTTTGAAACTGCAACTGCTGCGTAATTTTGTCCAACACTCGAGTCTCTCTCAACTCGTAGTGAGAGCACAACCCGCATTACTTATATTATATACCAACGAATAGAACCAACCAACACTTTGGCTATTACTGTTGGTCGGAAACTTTCGTCTCATTGCATGGCAGCGTCATATTTTTCTCTTTCACTTTATAAACAATATCACGGGTATTAGCCTGACAAGATAAAACCAAAACTTTTTTTCCTTTCACTCTTTCGAAATTTTTCACAACCGATCAGTATAATTTCGTCATGTGTAAATTCGTCATGTAAAATTGAATTCAGGTTCCTTCATATCGACTGCAGGACAAAAATAATAAAAAAATCCTTGATCGATTTTATTTACAATCACTTTTTCATCCAACCGGAAATTTGCCACCTTTTTTTCTTATTTTCCATTTTCATTTTTTTTATCCTCGATTCATCGTCAACTTTTTCCGTCACGGTACAACTGCATATGACACTCACTCAAGTACATTATATCCGCTTAAAGAATTTTTTCATGATCAGTGTCAATCGTGAAAATATTCGATCTAAATAAAAATTTATATTCAACGTTTTATTATTTCCTGTCATGCTTGATTTGAACTTATAAATATATGTACTTAACTACACGTCTCTTTCATTAAATAAATAGCAGACTTTCTCATCCTCTATCGAATTTACTGAACGTATTTATAACTGTCATACTATTAATACAAGTAAATAATTACTTAACTACTTAAATACTTAAACAAAACTATTAAAGCGGATTTCAGCATAAATATTATCAAAGTTTAGCTGACCGATTATTTTCTTATGGAAAAGTTTATTTTGAACAAAACTATCTATAAAAAATGGTCAGGCAAAATGAAGAAACTAAAATTTTTTATAAATTTAAAATCTCCGGAAAATTTTTTTCATTTCCTGAAAAACGAAAACAAAAATTTCATCAAAAGTTGCCTCTCTGGGTCAACCCCAAAACTTACTGTTGTTTTCGAGCTCTCATTACTCTACTTCGGTAAAAGGTCATCAGTATTCCATCGGTCAACTACAGAAATATCCACTACAACCCTCCCCCATTACTTTACTTTGGTAAAATGTCAGTAATTCCTCCGTCAATTACTGACTTCTGCATAAAAAAAAAATTTTTTCTATACTTTTCGGGGCTAATATTCTTTCAATTAACTTGCTTGATATCCCTAAAGTCTAAAAATATCCAACCGAGGCCCTGGTTTTTTCCGGAATCGTCTTCTAAAAAATATGGACATTACTCTGAAAATAATCAAAATAAGTTCCTATTAGGACCTAAAAACGTCGACATCCGATGAAAACTTTTAAAAAATCGGGGTGAAAACAATAATTTCTTTATTTTTGAAAATTTATAATTTTTTCAGCAGAATATTAAAACATCCTAATTAAAATTTCTAGTATTATTGTATTTCCTTTACTGATAGAAGGATTTCTTAAAATTATAAATGATTACTTGGTATTTAAAAAATAATTTCTCAAATCGTAAGTAATATTTGTTAAATACAAAAAAATGATTTCTTAAAAGCTATGAAATCCTTCTGCTAGTGTTTAGATCTGAATAAAAAATATGTATTGCCTCTTCAAAATTTTTGTACGCTAAAATGGCGGAAAAAAATAATACAAAAATTTGTAGTTATTGTTGAGGTAAATTTTCTAAAGCTCAAAAAAAAAAAAAAAAAAAAAAAAACAATAATTACAATCGAAATATCGACTTGAACTCAGGAGGTAACCGATGTTAAGTTTTCGTTAAAAACTCGCGATTAAATCTCTAAATTTACAAACTAATTTTAAAATAATCGCTTGGAAAATAATTATCCGCAAGAGCTAGCGTAGAAAATACTCAGAAACAAATAAAAATTTAAATGCAAACTTTGAAATAATTATTTAAACTCGGCAACCATAAAAATTCCAAACTCAATATGCGCGCCCGGCCTTCGGCATTCAAATGGAAGCTTCTAATGAATTTGAAGTCGCATCAGACTTGTTTATTAAAACAAGCCCTTTGTAATAGCGCCCTCTAGTACAAACTTATCACATAAAAATATCAACAGTAAGAATATTTGAATGCAATGAACGAATAAAAATTTTAAAACGCCGTATTAAATTCTCAAGAAAAAACTAAAAGACCATAAATAATATTCCTTAAGTAAAATTCCATTACGAGAAATCCCTTTCGTAATTTCATCCGTAAGATACCTATATATACATATATACATATAGTAGAGCTATCCATTTATGAATAAGAATCATATATTGAGTCTTTTAAGGAACGTGAAGAGAGTAAATGACAAAAGAGCCGTTATAATCCGCGAGTCCTTCTATACCTCTAGCCTTTAGCTCTGTGTTTAAAACCCCCATTGTGCAACATATATACATACATGCATATATCTATATCCATATCCATATACATTACCCAGCATTCTACACGAGCCCTTATGTACGTTCACGCGACAAAGGCTCGCGGTATTTTACTTCCTCCCATTCTACTGATCTCACACTCGGTCCTCGGTCCTCGGTCCTCTACTTTGTGTTCGTGGCATGGATAGGACACACAGACGATATAGGATCCGAGAAAGCAATAGAGGCCGCTAGTGTTCAAAGCTCGACCACCACTGTACACTATCCACCACCATCGCTCGTACTAAACCCTAACACCCGCTACCCCAACCCCGGCTTTTATGCTACACTCATATATACATTTATTAAGCGACTGCAGGAATTAACGTATCCCCTTTACTCTGTCCTGCGTCACATCATCAACATACCCACCCACACACACATGCACACACAACTCTGCCATTATTACATTTCATTTCACCGAATCCCTTTGTTCTCATCTTACCGCCTGACATCTATAAGCCCAAGATGTCGCATTTGCTCACAAAATGCCGCATGCGGACTATATACTTCTTTCATTTCATTTTCTATATAGAATAATATATAAATCTATGTGTACATATATAAAGATAAGATACAGTCGAGTAGCTTGGAGTCGGAGAAAGATAATACTAGTGTGAAATTCTCCACAAAACTTTTCTTCTCTTAATTCTGTTCACGATGAAAACCTGCCACCAAGATACCAGACTAGAATCCTAAATTGCTTCGTTACTTACTTTACTCTTACTCTTACTCTTACTCTTCCTCTTCCTATTTCTCTCCCTGTCTCTTTCTCTGAGTTTCTTCTCTTCTCTAAAACTGTAGTAACATCTCTTGGCCAATGATATCGATCCAATGCTCGCCCTTATACTACCCCAGCTTTCACAGAATAAGATCATTTAAGCGAGTTAGCTTTGTGATTTCCCTTACAGATACGATGAGACGAAATAATAATAAGACCCTCTTATTTTATCTCGCTAAAAAATAATAATAACCCTCAGTAAAATTTTACTTAAGCATTAAGTAAATAATTGCCAATAACGACGTATTTTTTCCCTCTGTCCATTTCGTTTAATCAGAATTAACCGTAGGGTTTTTTTTGTTTTATTTCAATTGCGATTATAAATTAAATTCAGTGTACTGGGAATTTGGGCAATAAATGAATAAATTTATGTCCAAGTTGTGTGTCGAGAAAAAAATAAATTTAAAAATGGCGAAATTACAAAGAAGAAAAGCGGTGGAATAATGAGCCACGGGTGGCTGTAAAATACGTCTATCGGTGGCACGAAGAGGGTGAAGTAAACGACCAACGATAAGCATAGAGTGTGTTATTGGCCTTGTTAAGTCTGCTGCACATGCGCGAAATGACACTTGGTGTGCATATGTATGTGTGCAAATGTTATTTTATGTTTAACTTAAACAATGTGTCCATGTCTTCTGTTTTCACGTGTCATAAGCGGGTTTGTAGCTATGAAATTGCAGAATACCCCCATATTGATACTGTTGAGAGAAATGTCCTGTGAATATTAGGCATTTAATGGTTCTGTAGCAATTTCATCTGTTTCTGGGGCTGGCTGACAGCATAGGGTGATTTTTCCGAGGGAGTTGTTGGATATTGAGGATAGGGGGCTTTTTATAGCCTAGTAAAAGTACGTTTTACTACGGTATATGTATATGTATATGGGTATCTATATGTTTTTATGGCATATGGAACCAACCAATTGCACACACGATTCGCTTATACACCATGAATCTCCACTTCTGCGTGAATTTTCTCTCCTGCGACCTTCGGATTATGTTTGATAAATATTGCGTTGCTATAAATCATCCCAACCCTCGGGAATTAATATAAAAAAAGAAATCTAATCTTTATAAAACGTTGTCATAAATACTTCTTTGATGTTCTTATAATACCTGATATTTATAAAAAATTATTTATTTTTTTTTTTTTTTTTCATACTATAAATATTATATTAAAAAAATAATAATAAACTTAACGACTTGATTTTAAAATTATTACGCTGGAAATATAAAAACTTTTGTGTCACGATTTTAATTCTGTTTATTTATTATTTTATGAAATAATATGATTGCATGTACACGATATTGCTGAAAAAATAAGACATAACACGATACAATTTAAAGTTTTTGATGTAATTTTGATAATACTGCACGCACTTTTAAATAAACTATTTAAAAATAAGGGCAGAATTTAAAAGCACAGTAGACGTAAAAACAATAAATAAATAAATAAAAATTGTGATTATAATAATTAACTTTGAAAGCTTATACCCGGGTTGAAAAATTTTATCTGATTTTAGTTTAACTAAATTGTATTTGGACTAATTGGTCAGTTTGAATTTTTAGTTGATCTAAAGACATCAAAAACAGACTAATAAAAAATAATAAGCAGTGAAAGTCTGATTTTGGTCTGTATAAAAAAAAAAATAATATATTATGAGAAAAAAGTTTGATTTTTTTTTCATAAATTTTTAGTGGTTGATAAAAATATATTGAATTGAGAATATGAATTCAATAGTCATTGGAAACTTAAAAGTTCTAAATTTAAAAATTAATGACTAATAAAAATAAATGCATCTGGCTTCATGTGTATCTTTATATATTGAGATGAATAAATTCTTTTTTTTTTAACAGACGATTATATTTAAATTTATCAAAAGAAAAGATCAAAGTAAAAGTCCAATGGCCCAGTACACATGAGTACGTTAATAAGTACTATCTGCGTTAATATCAGCAAAATGAACTTGTGTTATATTTGACTTGGCTTTGTCAATAAATGTTGTCTCTTTCACGTTTGTGCTTTATAAAATGTACAGAAGGACTTTCTGAGTAAGAGACACACACATATACCCATGCATAGACACATGTACACTTGTAAATGTAAGATATATACCAAAAGAAGTAAGAAGATTTAAGTTGAAAACAAACTTAACTTTTCAACTTGCTGCTCTGTCAGACTTGCAATCAACATAAACCAGTAGCTCTGGACAAAGATTTTATTTTAGTCAACTACTTCAAGCTTTATTGCAACTATTCTCTTGGCTGATTTCGAAAACCACTATTCGACAAATTCTCTAAAAAATAATTTATTTTTTACCTTATCTTCACTCCCGGCAAAAAGTCGAAAGTGAATTTGAAGTGCGGCATATAATTATAAATTTTTTTTCGATCTGAATTTATTCCGTCACTCGAAATTTTGGACTTAAAAAAAAATCCCTATTCAGTCCATTGTACGGAGTGAATAGGGATTTTTTTTTCATCGTAGTGATTTCAGAGAGAGATGTAGATTTTATTTCTCTCCTCATTCACTCTGATCCCAAACTTTATTATTATGATAAATATTTTTTCAAAGTAAAATTTAGTCCGAGGGGACATAATAAAAAAAAATTAATTACTCCAGACTTAATCCGCGATCACTCAAAATTTTTTAGTGTTATTCAAAAGAGTAAAAAAATTTCTCCATGTCTTATTATCTCTATTACAAGAGCAATTAATTTGATTAAATTTACAAATATTGGAAATTTTTTTACATAAATTTGTGCCTTTTCATAGTTTCAACTCATTTTTATGTGATGATAAACTTTTCCAAGTAATCCAAATTTATATAAATTTAATTCAAAAAGTCGATCATACTCTCTTAAAATGAATCAGTGATAAGTGCTGCAAATCAGTGAATATTCTCTGCGAATGTCCTGCAAGTATATCACTGATCGAATCAGTGATATATTTGGAACTATACGCTGTGAATATTCACTGATTGGAGTACTTTCACTGATTCATTTTAAGTGAGTAAGTTAATTTATTTTTTTTTTTTTTTTTTAATCATATTTTGAAATTGATGGCATCAAAATTGTTCAATATTTTGAGATTAAATTCAAAATTTCTTTTCATAAAAAAATAGAAAACAAAAACGAAAGAATTAGACATGAAAAGATAAGAATTTTTTTTTGACATATCTTAATTTTTTTACGGTTATATATCTATCAAAATAAATAAACCTTAAAATGGAAAAGAACAATTGTCGCATTATAAGCTCTTGAGACTGCTGGTTAATAGTTATTTTATTATTTGTTTTGATTTATAATTCTATTTAATAAAAAACATCCAAACATTGAAAAAAAAAATATAATGAAACACAAGTCCCAGCTTAAGTAGTAGTACTAGTACTTAAAGTCTATAGCAATTGAGTATTGAGGAGCAATAATATGTTCGTAAGGATGTATACACGCATTGTATTGAAAACAATCTTACATTTAAAGATATGTTATGTACAAGCACACTTGAGTCACTTAAAATGTAGCATTCATCGATTTGTCTTTAATGCATCGTGTTTCAAAGAGAAAAGCATCGAGTAGTCTGCAAGCGGAGAATAGAGAGCAGACCAATGTATTGTAGAGTTAAAGAGCTTTCAAGCTAAAAGCCGGTTTAATCGTACCAACTACTCCACAGATCATGTGAGCTTTGTTGAACATACCGTTCTTATACAATATTTCATATCAATTCATTTATTTTATAATTTATTTTCCGCATCCATTTATTTCTTTTTATTCTTCGATGTCAAATAGCTTTTATTTTTTTTACATTTAATGTATACATTATTTGTCCAACATTCAAAGGTTTACTTATTTTTTTAAATATTTATTCAATGATCAATATTTCATGTTTATAAATATATGAGTGTTGATTTGTCGGAATTAAAATTATTTATTTATACATATGTAAATTTATTTTTTTTATTTACAAATTTATGAATAATTGTGTGCTTACGTGAACAAATATATTATGGGTTATCAAAGTGAAAATGAGTGAAAGTGAAAAACAGGTCGCTTAAAAATAATTTGATTATTAGTAGACAAAATAAACATTTGAAAAAAAAAAATAATAAAACATAACTATTTCAAAATTTTAATTCCCTGCGGGTACACTGTAAAAAGACCGATGTTAAAAATGGACTCAATTTAACACCGCGCCACGTTATTTGGCGGTGTTAAATCGGTGTAAAAAAATACTCGCATAGAAATTAGCAAAAAAAATGTATTACATATTAAAAAAATATTATAACACTGAGAAATTTTTTTAACACCGGCTAAGGTGTTATATTAACACCGCTTTCGGTGTTTAAATTTAACAGATACACCGCCAAGACATCTCGGTTTTTTTTAATGTAGAAAAAAAATTTATCACAATGATTTATTTCTGAAAAATTAAGTTAATAAATAAAAAATAATTTATTAAAATTACTGTGAAAAATTTTAATTCAAAAATTTATATTCCAATTTGATTCATATATATTTTAGTTACTGATGCTAAAAAAAATTTCAGAACCATCTCATGAAAAATTTCAACATAAAAAATTTGACGTCTCCCTTCCGATTTTTTTTAAATAGAAAAATTTTCTGTAATGAATTTGAAATTTTGAACTCTGCGAAGCAGAAAGTAAAAAAAATGGATAGACAAAGATATTCGAGTGTCATTTTAAAAATCAGCATTACGTGAAGTACTTATACTAACGTGAGATAGATCAATGGTCTATTTGGTATTCAACGCGATGCGGCTCGTTGAGCAGAACAATAAAGTGCTCACGTTCGGCGTATTGAATGATAGCAGCTGAGAGTTAAGTTTACATGACGTAGTTCTTTACTCATTGCACTCAATCCAACTGCACTGACGAATTTGCGTATATGCCAATGGATAGAAACCATTGAGCGAAAATTCAATGCAATGCACTTGGATTAAAACACAAGTCGATTCTCTTCACCAAAGTGGGGTCTATGTGCGATAGTCTATGCGCGATACTACACTACGATGGATAGTTATGCACTCGTTTATCATTAGAGCCAATGCAGAAAACACTCGTCGACTGAGCTTATTACCCAGATTTCATTCAATAAAAAATACCTACAATTTATTTTTATACGTAAACTAAATTATTTTTCTATTCGTTTTCATTTGTATTTTTATTTTTATTTCCTTCAATGCATTCCTAATTACATGCATTCAGAGCATCACAAACGGTTAAGGAAATTTATTTCAATTTTGTAAATTGCGCTCCATCAACAAAAATGAAAAAATAAAGTACTTAAAAAAAAATTTTATGAATCACCAGGGGAATGACCAGTTAAATATATTACGTAGATGATAATAATAATAATAATAATAATAATAATAAATGAGCCAGACGTCTCGGCGTCATCCCAATGAATTGGAATACATTTTATAAAATTAAATAATGACAGGGTATCCATCAAAAAATTTGTACATTAAATGTATGAGTGTCTAAAACCGGAAATAGTTAAAACTATGAGTCTTACGACGAGTATTCATTTACGGTAGTGTTTTCAATTAAAATTATCTCTTAGGAATTTAATTATCTTTTAATGCTTCACCCTTGATAAATTTTTATTTTTATGCTTTTAGTTTTACTAAAATTAATTTAATTTCTTAAATATTTGTGTAAATACTTGACATAAATCTCGTTCATTTTGACATGTTAGAATAATATATATTAAATTAAATATTTATATATTTTACTAAATTAAAAATTTACGAAGTAAACGCGGATTAAATCCAAAGTGAATGCGAAGCGGATTACTGTTGATTTATTTAATTCTCTTGGAGTAAAACTCACTCCCAAGGGGAGTTTATTTTAATATTGAAACTCCGAATCAGAGTAAAAGTGGATTTAAATAAAATCCAGACCACTCCCAAATCAATGACCCTGAAGTTACCAATTGATTGCTAATTTTCGAATTTTGTTTTTCGACAAATAAATTACGAAAATAAAAAATTAAAAATATGCACTTGTAGAAAATTTAAAAAACTGTAGGTGTAATTTTTTCAAATATTTTTTTTTTATAATTTATTATTTTAAAAAAAATCTAAAAATTATTAGACATCGGCTAACTTTAGTGTCATCCCAAATCACGTTGCTCGAAAAACAAACTCCCTATTTACTCCTTTAGGGAGTGATTTTTTCTAAATTCCAGAACTTCGAGTGACTGAATGAATTCAAATTTAAACGACCATTCAGTTGCAATTTCCTTCAACATCCTTTAAAAATATAAATATCGCGAGTTTCATACAGGAAATTACTGAATAGACAAACTCTCTAGTAATTTTTATCTCTTCCAGCTACATGATAATAATAATAATAATAATAATAATAGTAATTATGATTAAGATGAGTAATTATTCTTTTTCTATTTTAATACACTCATATATTACCCGAAGTTTTACTCACTTCTTATATTATTCAACATGTTTTTAGTTAAAGCTTAACAAATAAAATAAATAAAATTTATTACTTACATTTATGGGCTGGACAATAAATGAATGCATGCATAAAATAATATTTAAAATATTAAAATGCTGAAAAAAACTGAATAATTTATAAAAAATTATATTTACATGTGAAAATTGTCACGTTTGTTAGCATCAAAAAAAATTTTATTATTTTTTTATTCCTTTCTTTACTTTACTTTGTTTTTTTTTTTTTTTTTTTTTTTGTGTAGACGAAAAAATATAACGAATAAAGCCGGAACATTTTTTTTCTTTTCTGTTTCATAAAAATTTTCTCTCATTATTAAATTAGCAAGGTGGAAATTTTTTCATGCAGAAACTTGGTGATAAAAAACACTGAAAATAAAATAAAGCAAAGTTATTATTTTTAACATAAAAGAGTCATATTGATTTGATATTTGTTACAAAGTTTTTAATAGTTATAATTACACTGTAAAAATTTGCAGAGTAGATGCGGAGTAGATGACTGTATTTATTTAATCCCCTTGGAGTGAAATTCACTCCGAAGGGGAGTTAATTTTAATTGAAACTCCGAATTGGAGTGAATGCGGGTGCCATAATAATGCTGGACCATGTTGGCCACCTGTTGGAAATTGGAAGAGACACATGCAGAAATTACTATAACTCTAGTAAAATTTCCAATGGTTATAATTAAAGTAATTCGTGATATCGCTGTCAATTTTACTATGGGCATAGTAATTTTTGCATGAGTTTATTTCAATTTCCGATAGGTGACCAACATAGTCTGGCATTACTATACCATGGCATTTCAAACAAAAATAATTTCTCCGTGTAAACAGTGATTTTTTCTAAAACTCCGAAACTCATATGACGGAATAAATTAGAACCTAAATAAAATCCGTAATCACTCCGAATTTATTCCCGATTTATTTACAGCGTAAACAACAATAATCAACTATTTAAAGTTAATATTTTTGTTTCCTTTCGTAATAAATTTAAATCAATATTGTAAAGTTTTATCTGACGTATAATTTGAATTAAAAAATGTAAAGCACTTTTATGTTGTATATTAAGTTTAAAAAACTAAAACTCAATAAAGTTTACTTGAAACTTTTGTATTGAATAAAAGTGATACAAAATTTATTATTATTATTATTATTATTTTTATTATTATAGTATATAGAATTATTAATGAAGCACTTCAAATATTTGAAAGTAATTGACGGTTTGATTTTCATGCTAATTCTACTGTTGAATTAAATTAAATTGAAAACTGGTTGATGAAGTTTCAATAATCCACTTGAACACTGCTCACCAACTTGGTCTTTTATTAATTTGCTTATCGACGTCATGACCGTGTGTCTCCGAGTTATTAACTAAACTGTATTATTTCGGTCTGACGCCCTTTGTCATTCAATAAATTATGCATTGCATTATATATCAATCTTTGATACTTAATTATTAACTCTCGGTACTTACTGAAGGGGTTCAATTAACCCCGATTTATCTTTCCCTCTTCCTTAGGCAATTGATTAATTCAAACGATTTAGTTTTTTCTGAAAAAAATTCTAAACCAGACTGAATAATCTAAAGTTGATTGAAAAATTTACGACACGATTGACCTCACGAATTTTTCTTTTAAAATTTTATTTCTTCAATTATTAAGTCTACTTTACTGATTAACTCTTTTCATCAAATCTGAATTGTTATAAACATTTTCGATTGTCATTAATTGGATTAAAATCAGCCCCCCCCCCTTCTCCCCTTTTTCCTCACACAGACTCTAAGTCATTCTAAAAATAGTAAAAGAATTATGAAAGATTTCAAAATATCGAAATCTGATCAGATTTAAAGTTCCAAAAATATTTAAAAAAATCATTAACTTTTTGTTTTTAAATTTTAATTTTCATGAAGAAAAATGTTAATGAACATAAAATATGTGAAAAGAATTTGAATATTTTTCGTTATAAACTATCGATAAAAATAAAATTATGAGTAAATATTCAGTAATTTCGAAACTTTTAAAATTAAAAATGTAATAAAAAGTAATAGAACCAGAAGATAAAAATTAAATAACTTCCTGAGCGCGCTCGGTTGATTCTTATTTTCCTAATGTTTACTCTACTACTATTATTTGAAAAATAAATTAAATCTTTTTTTCCTTTTTGCTTTTTTTATTAATTTGGTTGTTAAAGAAAATTCTGTTTGAATTCAGAGGAAAATCACATTTTCAGAAGAACTGTTATTTATCCCTTTGTGATGCTGTGAATAGAGTCTGGCGCCACGCTTTTCACCGGAATAAGTTGACAATAGAATAACGATGTTGGTCGCATCCCCGAGAATTAGTTTTGTACCATCTACTTTCTGTTTCATATATATTGGTAACTTATAATTAATATCATTCTTACTACAATGATAACACACTTAAAATAGATATGATAACACCACAATTAACAGCAGTAAAAGAAAGGCAAAAGAGATATAGTTTATTGAGATACAAGATGTATGCTGTTATGCTGTTAATATAAAACTGACTGACTCTAGTCGCGTTTCTATAAACGCTTTTTGTAGAGAATTTAAATTCCCACAAGATTATGTACTTTGATTTTCGAAAAAAAAATTTTTCAATACTTTTATTTTTGAAAAACAAAAAAAAAATTTTTTACATGCAATTTCAATGGGAAAATGAATATTCGTTGAGCTCTTAGCGGAATTAAGATTTCGAGCTGCTCTTTTGGGAGGATTTTTTTAATACCTAAGACTAACTTTTGAGACCATGAGAAAAAACATTTTTTTTGAACTACTCTAATACATATACATATATATATTCATTTTGTACTTTCTGTCACTCTTTCTTTAGTTTTCTGTCCTCTGCGACGAATGTCCTAGATAAAAAAGTAAACTCTTCTATTATATATATCTTGTCTTTGTCAAAAAAATCCTCAAGTACTAAAAGTACGTCAAGTTTTCTTTGCTTTTCAAAATTTACACTGTATTATCATCTGCTTTACTTCACTTTGCCTTCTTATTATCCTAAAAAAGTATATTTCAAACCTATTGAAATTTACTTCAATATTAATATCTTCAAATATTGTTTCTACTAACTTCCGGTTCATTTATTCTACTATTAAATTACAACTCTACATAAAAAAAACACGACAATACTCATCTGTATAATTTATTAATTTAATGGAGAGTAATTGAAACGGTAGCTGGAATTTATTATGAAAAATGAGAATAATCAAAGCATTCATTGCCCGAGGGAATTTAATTATTTTATTAAACTAAACATTGTAATTAAAATTATCTGAATACTTTTCTTCAACAATTTTAACAGCTTTATTTTCTTTTTATTTTTAGCAGACATTACTACGGAAAAAATATTTAATTTACTCAGCGTAATCCAGACATAAACGCACTGTCTTAAAAAAAGATTATTCATGTTTTTTTTTATTCATAAAATTTTTATTAGTAAAGATGATTAAAGAACAATATTTAGACAACTTGATATTTTTATCAGTATCAGCAAATAAAAATAATTTATAGTGAGTTCACCATCGAACAGTTCACTTAAAAAGAATATCTTTCGCTAAATCTAAAATGTTTTATATTTCATCAGTCATATACTTAGACATTACGGGTGTGCAAATAGATTGAACTTACGAATTAATCATACCGAATCGAATCGAAAAATTTACGAATAATTTAAAAATTTTTTTTTCAGTGATTCAATATTATAATAGTTTTTCGAATAATTCAAATTTTTTTCAAAGTAAAATAGAGCTTGGAATTTGAAGTTAAAAATAATTCAAAAACTGACGAATAATTCAAAAAGACTCGAATTATTCGATTCGAATCCGATTCGTACACCCCTATTATATTTCTGAACATTAATTCAGTTGACTGATGAAATCAATTGAAACAAAAAAATCACTCACCTGTAGCTTATTGAAATATCAAACGAGTTCAAATATTCATTATAAACTTTTTCATTCTTTTCTTTCCCTCTCTTTTTTTTTTACTCGCAAACTTTTATCAGTTCGTAACAGTAATCCCTGGAGAATATTTTCCATCGATATTTCACCGCATAGCCTAGAGCAATAATAATTTTTGCCAATTATTAAAGATAATTAATTTTCAAAATTATTTCCAATTACCAACTATCAATTATTGTTTTGTTATATTTATTGAAGAAATCCTCGGATAATCATTTTTCTTCGTTATTTTAGATTCACTTGACCTACATTTTTTCCCAGGATCAATTTTTATTTTAGCCCCAATAGTACCGAGAATATCATTTTCAAAAGAAACCGCCATCGGCTTAGACCCGTAAATTCTACATTTTTTTTCAATTTTCGATTCAATAATTTTATCCTCATCAATTGATTGCGGCTCACTTTGATTTGGTTTTTTTTCATTCTCTTCCACATTTTCCTCCTCTTCATCCTTGAAATTAACTGACTTTTGTACTATCGGTATTTTGATAACTTCCTTTAACTCCATAACAATTTCATCTCGAATTTTTTTCTGCTTATATATTTTTTTTAATTCCTTATTCAAAACAACCGGCAACGCATAATTTTCTATCATAATTAATTTCTTTTCCTCTTTATTGCGTCTTATATTTTCTACTTTACTTGGCAATATATTTTTAGGTAAACCCGCATGCATTTCTTCAATCAACGCATTTATTTTGGACTCTTCCAACTTTAATAAAGAGTCATTATCATCATCATCTAAATCTTCATATTCAGCTTCACTGTTTGTTGATGCTATAAATTTATTAAAATTACTTAATAATAACAAAGCCAAGTATTAATTTACAAAACATCGTTAAAATGAATTTTGTAATATAAACCTCCGTAAATTAAAAGCATAATATATAAGCAAGCATATTAAATCATGCGGCTCTTTGATATCGTTTAAAATCAAGTTTTCCTCTATACTACACGTCTATCTACTCAACATAGTCACCGTAATCTTTGTTATAGATATAATATACTCTATATACTATACACAGTAATTAGTAAGTACGAGCAAGAGCTTTTGAGCATAGGTGTGAAACTACTGGACAAGTTTACTTTATAGTTAGGCATCTAGCCAAATTTCCTTCCGCTATTAGAGTTACACTATCAATCTTTATTCATAATTAGAGACACAAAACTTACAGTTTTTAAAATTCACTCTATACATTTATTAGGGATGTTCGAATTATTTCAAAATTTTATTTTTAACAACTTGAAGTTGTATTAGTTTTTCGAATAATTCAAATTTTTGTCAGAAGTAATTAGAGCTCAAATACGAATCTACGAAAAAATTATTTGTGGTGAGTTTAAAAACCACACGCAGATGAATTTTTTGTAAAAATTACCCCATAAGTTTGATACTGTGAGGACATGTGGTAGCAAACTTTATGGTTAATTTATACTCAAAAATTCTCTGCGTCTAAGCTGACAATAAAATAAAAATTATATATTTGAAAACTGATCCGAAAATTCCCGATTTGAATCGAGTAATTTGCTAAGTTACAAATCAAAAACTTTTGGATATTTTTAAAATTGACAAAGAATTCGGAAATTCGAATTATTATTCGATTCGAAACCAATTCGCACGCCCCTAATATTTATTGTTTTTTTAAATTTAAATATTAAGAAAATTTTTTTTCGTACTCGTTTATTATCTAGCAGCTGAATAGAAGTAGACTTTTATCTTGTAAATTATTTGTCGGTTGGATTAAGTAGGATATTTAAAACTCATATTAATTTTAATTTAATGCAAAAAAACGTCTGATGTACTCTAGAGATTGCGATACTACTGTTTAAAATAATTTATGTGACATATAATTAACATACGCTTCTTTAAATATTACATCAAAGAGTCTCTATGTTAATTTATGTCAGTAATAATTAATGAGGAGGGGGCAAAACGGGTCCTTAGGAAAAAATTGTGATTCATTTTTTGTTTTTTTCAAGTATTTTTTTTTATTTTTCATCAAATTGATTTCGTCATGAGAAAAAAAAGTAAATGGTCAGTAAAAAAAATAATAAAATTATTTTTTACAAAATTCTCACATCTTTTGAGCCAAAAAAAAACAAAAATTTTATAAACTTATTTGAGTAACATTTTTTTATAAAATTTTAAAAAACCAATTTAGTATTCCAAAAATATTGAACAGTTTTTGAGAAAAATTGTAAATGAAAATAATTTTTTAATTAAAGTGGTGAAGTTAACGTGAGAATTTAATAATATATAAAATATAAAATAAAATGAACAATACCGGGTATGAAATCACTGCAGATCGGATCACAAATTTCTTGATCGCAGGGCTGAAGTGTCTTAAACTTTTTCTTTGGTTTAAGAAACGTTTCGCTCTTCTCACGAGACTTGGTATTATTTTTTTTATTCTTTAAAATAATTTTTTTCCCTCGACTACCACCAACACCAAGGTCTTTGTCGTCTTCATCTGACGTCGTTTGCTCTAGATATTTTTCATTCTCGCTCAGCTCATCTCCTATTATCTCAATCTTTTCTATCTCGTCAAGTATCTCCTCTGTTAGTTTACCGTCGGTTTTTTCTCCCTCAGTCATATCCGACTTTTTCTTTACTATTATAATGTCTTTCATTTTAGAAAATCTACCGGTTGTTTTCTTATCCTTAACGCTTCGCCTTTTTGAAGATCTTTGCTTTCCCACCTCGCTCTTTCTACTTCCTCTCTCCCTATCTCCATTTAAATCATCATGCTTTCCACGCTTAATTGATGATTCCTTAATTGAAAACACTGAAGATCCTTCCATCGATTTATCGCTCTCAACAAACGCTTTAGCTTCTGTATATTTTTCAATCTCCTTAAAAAAAATTAGTAATTCAAATTTTATTCTCAAAGATATTTTTATATATTTAACCATCAATTTCATCTTAACATAAATCTTTAAAGTGTGAATCTTGAATTTTATTCAACACTTTTATCATAATAAATATATTTAAAACAAAAAACCTTTTCTAGTGTTTCAAAATATTTTTTTTCATCATCAGCTAATGTCGTATCGCCAACTTGCCAAGTATCCTTAGTTCTTTTCATCCTTAATTTTTTTTTATCCCTATCACTTTTCCTTTTATCATCAATTTTCTTATCCTTTTGTGACTTACGCGACAAACTTTTCCCCTTAACTTTAGCTGTGTAAATAATTTCAATAGCTATTGTATCAAATACACCATAAATTTGAAGGCTAAAGTTAAAATAAATAAACGCGTACCTTTAAGAGACGGTACAGTAGATTCAGACTCTGAATAAGTAACTCTCTGCATAAGACGAGTTTCCTTTAAACGATTGTCTACAGCTTTTTCGTAACGACTACATCGCTCTAAGTACTGAAACAGCAAAAAACGATAACTATATTTTATCTTCACCTTTTTTTCAATGATAAATTTTAAATAAATAACATTTTTTTTTAAAATACAACAGCAATATTTTATTTAAATTATTATTTAATCTCTCGCGATTTATCTTGTCACGAGTGACATTATTTTAAATCAGGTTAACCTGTACATAAATTTTATATATTTTTTCAATTAATTATTTTTAAAAACTTCTAAAATCAATTTGTTCAAGAAAATCATTACTTGCAATCTATGAAAAATTCAAATTCAGGTTCAAATTTTTTTTAATGTTGCAAAATTTTATTTTAAAAAGAAAAAGTCTCATTTATTCTCTTGCATTAAACGAAATTTATGCGATGATAATTTAAATGTAGTTTTTTTCTAAGACAATTAAGAATTTAAAAAAAAAAAATGAAATTTTAATCCTGTTACATTTTCAGAAAACGCCAAAAATTATTTATTTGATTTTTCAAACCTTTATTAGCCAATAAAATTGAATGAAAAATCGGTTGCCATTATTCTTTAACAAGAACATCGATAAAATATTCTTTTAAAAAGTAACAGTCCTCATAAATGATAAAAATTACCATTGACATAAGATTTTTATCATTGGGAGCATTGGTAGTCAATGCTTGAGAAGATTCCAGCATGAATATATTCCCAATACTATTACCAACAGTAATAAATTTTCCTTGTTGATGAGGTGCTATTGCTGTGAGATTCTCTTTGCAAACACGCGATGTGAGTACGGGGTCTTTAATACCGACTAATACATCAAATACTTGTATCATGCCATCGTTATTTATAACGTAAAATACTGAATAACGTGACGTGCTCCAACATCCACCAGCTGGAATGGATCCGTGGTGCCTTTATCCACGTTATTTATGACAGTGATTAATAGCTCAATTGTTCTTATCTCCAGAGACTGATATGAGAGATAATAGTATAGACGATAACAAAAATAAATAATACTCACGTAGTAGAAATTAAATTGCCCTCCTTTGTATCCTCAGCCCAAATTTTAGTTGTCCAATCGCCGATGGTTAAAAAATTTTTAGTACTAAATGGGTTACGATCAATCGCAACCACCGGCCCGCAGTGACAATCAAATCGCATCGACATTTTTTCCGACGGGTTTTTACCCTTTCGTGTCCCACTTACTACAATACCGTTTTCCATTCCTGCCATAAATTTCGTACCGATCGTCGACTCGAATTGCAATGCCGACACTCCAACGGCTTTCAGCATGTCACCACGAATCGGATTTTCTAGATCCATTATTAAAATTTCTGTTGGCTTTCGGAGCATTCTGATGTCCCACCAGTTAATAGTTCCATCTGTTGATGCGGAAAAAAATTCGGTATTTGTTTTGGAATTTATCCATAGTACACAATTTGCTGGATTTCTAACAAATAAATCCATGAGTTAGAATTTTTAATCAAAACTTTAAAAGTAAAATAAAAAAATTATTAACTTATGACTATACTGCGAATGTGACATAAAAATAGGGGTATCACTGGTACGTATATCCCAATTGCAAACTTGTCCTGACATCAAACCACTAATCAACATTGACGGGTCGTTGGGATTGAATTCAATAGTTACCAAAGAATCTGCAGCTTTTAAACTCATGAATGCCACGTTCGGATTTTCTGAACAATTCAAAAGAGAGATTTGTCCTTGGATACAATTGTGCACAACAGATACGTACACTATCGATACAATGTACAATACACATGCACCGAACTTTGTTCTCAACAATAAATATTTTTTTTTAATCTTTTATCTTTTATCTTTACCAATATCCCAGATGTACGAGGACGAATTGAGATCTGAAGAGACTCTTTGAAACTCAGTAAAGCAATACGACGCAGCCAATCGGTTGCCGTGATCTGGTGACCATGACAGGTGGGTTATTGGTCGTGACAATGTTTGAGGATCTTTGAAGACATTTACAGTTCTAAATACATTCTTTTGTCATTATTTTTACTTTGTTCATTAGCAAATAGTCCAACAGTAATTACCTTATTCCTAACGGCAGCACCAATTCCGTTGGTATCATATCGTCGAAATAATTGTCGTAAATATTTACGGCATTGTTTTGAAGGATACAATGCTCCATTGGCTTTATAAATTTTAAAAACAATTATTACTCAATGAATCTCTTCCGGAAATAAATTAATCAGCACTCTCTTAAAATGAATCAGTGAAAAGTATTCCAATCAATGAATATTCACTGTATAAATAGTCCCAAATATATCACTGATTGAATCAGTGATATACTTGGGACTGATTCGCTCTGAAAATTCACCGATTTGCAGCACTTATAATGCTTTAGTTTTTTCGCGCACTTATGATTTAGCGTTAATAGTGCGTTTAGTATCATTAATTTGAATTTCACAGTAGAGTAGTACCGACTATTCAGATTGCTAGTCAACGCTATTGAAACCTGGTCAGTAATATTATAAGGTTTACTAATTAGACTATTAATGATTACTAATAAAGTGCTTTTCAACAGTAACCACTTTCAATAGTGCTGCCAGACTTAGTATTTGGAGTACTAATGATCATGAATACAACACTAATCACTTTTAACAATGTTGCAAAATTTTTTACCCAGAATATTAATGAACGCTAATAGAACATTATTTAAAACTAACCACATCCAATAGTCTCGCAAGATTCACTAGTCAGAGTACTAATGGTCATTAATAATCACTAATAAAACACTTATCAACACTATTGAATTTTTAATAGTGTTCATAAGTGTTCATTAGTTTTTTCTGTAGGGTATGATCCACATGAACATAAATAAATAAATTACTTTAGCAAGCTGGCGTATTTTGGGAGCCCAATTGTCATCTTTTTCAACTCGCCTGCGATATCTAGTGACAATTTCTTCATCAGTGAAATTGATTTCCTTTGGCCAACCTCCTTCCAGGTGATTCATCCCACTTTCTTTGGTCACAGTGCTTTCCGTTTGAACCTAAAAGAAATATATGTTGAAGCAATCACGAGAAAACCTGCTAAATGTTTTCAGGTAGTTCGTTTCATACAAAGTATTCTTGATCACGAACATACTATTCTTACTTTAAAGTACTGTAGAGCACTCTCTTTAAAACAAAATTACTTTGTAACAGATATAAAAGATAAGACTGGATGAAAACTTACTTTTTATCTTTTTTCCATTAATCATTTAATGCTCTGAGGGATTCTTCGGAAACTTTAACGGATAAAAAAAAGATAATACGTTTTTTTTTTTACCTCGTGTACTGCAAATTGTTTTGAGATTTGTACAGCTCTGTGAACTGGATTCATATTGACATAATCTTTCATAAAATCACGATTTGGAAATATATTTTCTTCAACGGTAACCTCTGAGTCATCAAAAATACATTGTTTACCAAATTCTGATCTTTTTTTTACAAATACTTGTTTTATTTCCATTTTTATTTATTTTTTTCTGAAACTTGTAATGATATTAAAGGTTAAATTATGTTTGAATAAAATTTAAATTTCAATTTGTTGTCATCTAATACATTATTTACCGCGATTACAGTTTAATCAGTCACGTTTTATTCGACAACGAGATTCAAATTAAAATATTTAGAGCGGAAGTTTTATTTCACTGTTACTTCTTCAATAAATATTAAAGTTTATGCAGTAAATTTGCAATTCGTATATATATCAACCTATCGATATTCAAATGTTTAATATACGTGTTTATTAATATAACAAAACAAATATATATCAATTAAGTTTTAAATTAATTGAATACAATTTATTGATTGGAATCGTAACGTAACAAAATTTCGGTCAGCATTTTATTTTATTTTATTTTATTTTTTTTTTTTTTTCAATTAGTTTGTTTGCCTTCTCGAGTGTACTTTAATTAAAATAAAACAAAATGAGCAAAAAAAAACTGTGTATCAAGAGAATTAACCACTTTCGTTAATTATTAAACTCCAATTAAAAATTCAAAAATAAAATCCATTAAATCATATATATATATTCATAAATAATAAATAACTAGCTTGATATATTTTTATTTGAAAGGCTCGATTTATAATTCACAGAGAGCAAATTTTTATCTTTTTCAAATTCATGACAAGTGTTGTAAAAAAAAAAAAATTCACAGATAATAAATTACGAATTTAAAAGTGCGGTAAGATCGTGCTGTGGACACTTGGTACATTCACAAGTTATACGATACCAGTATCTTTTATGTTTCACCACCCTCAACTATTTTCTCAGTCAAGTCGTTTAAAAAAGAGAAATGGCACATATTCACCGGAAAAAGATGTCTGATGTCTCGCGAAATTACCGCCGTCATTTAAACTAGACATAAAAACACAACCTGTCATCATTCATTTTTCATCTCTCTGTACTCACTTACCCACACATCTGTACACACGCAGACATCAGTTTTTTCACATACATAAACACAAAAAAAAACCCGCAATATTTCCTATAAAATTCCAGTGTCACTTTACGATCAATACACTTTAATTTCTCTTTGCTTTAATATTCCTCGACTTTTTATTAATTATTCCATTAAAGTTACAAAAAACCCACTGATTTTTTTTGTCCAATATCTCAATCCACCAAAAAAAAATCTTTACTGCAGTTCATAGTCACAGGTGCTAAAGATTGACGTCAAGAGTAACTAAAATTTTTCACTTTCAACATAAAAACGCCCAAGATTAAAAATGATCTATCAATTCAATCAAGACTCTGACGTATTCTTTTTTACGAAAGAAAAAAATAAAAATAATCAGCTTTTATCTTCTCTTTACGCAACAGACAAGATTGAACGAAAGTGCATGTCGGCATGGCAAGTGCAAAAAAGCTATCGATAACCGTCACTTACCATCATCTCATTCAATGATAAATGTATTTTACGTTATATTCTATTCTATAAGCTATTGTATTATATATTATACATTGTACATAGAGTATGCTTTCACGAACCAGACAACATTTTCCATCTATATGTATATTTATTTTCACTGATGTGAGTATTCAATGTACTTTGTTAATACGTTAGGGAGTTAGAAAAAGCAGATGTTCATTTTATTTATTGAAGCAAAAGCTTCCGAGTGAATTTAAATTCAAATATTCCCAACTCAAGTAACATTTAAGCAAATATACTTACAAATATATATGTATATCTATATGCTGTGAACTGATCTCTAAATGCTATACTCCAACACCTGCACCTACTTTAAAGTATAAATGAAAATACAGACCTAGAGTAAATTTAGTGTAAATGTTATTACGTTTAGTCCATAGTCTATCGTCTAGTTTGTGTTCTATATAGAAAATAAAATAAACTATTAACTTCCTTCAATTCATTCACTGTAAAAAAAACTGGTGTAAATCCATTCAGTCTCGGCGTTTAATTTAACCCCGAAAACGGTGTTTAAATATTTTTTAATCCTATTTTATTTTATTTTCTGAAAAGAATCAGAGTAAAAATAAGAAAAATAAATCATTGTTCCTTTTCAAACGGCCATAAGTTTATGAAAAAATTTTTTTTGCAAACTTGGCTCGTCAAACTTGAGCTAGATGTTGGTAAATCTTCTATAAAAAAAAAAAAAAAAAAAACAGTCTACGTCCACGTGATCTGTTAAAGTTATCAGTGGTACATTTAACCCCGATTGTGGAGACAAAAAATGTACGAATTTTTATTATTCTGTCGACCAAACTTGAAACAGGAAGTTGAGTCGTCGAAAAATTATTATGCTGTACTATCATTATTGTGGGACTCATGAAATTTTTTATTTTCTGCTGTAATTCCTAATTTAGACAAATAATATTCGCTACAATTTATCAATAAGTTTTAAGTACGTACCATTTTCTGTAGTTTAGCATAATAATTTTTTAGTGACTCAACTTCCTGTTTCAACTTTGTTCGACAGCATAATAAAAGTTCATAAATTTTCTGAGCCCGTTTTCCTCCGTGTGGTAGCGGTGTTAAAAAAAAGTAGTTTTACTTTTGAAGTATCAAAAGTCGAATTTTATTTTAAATATGTACAAAAAGAAATTTTCATCAGTTATTTTACTCCATATGTAAACCGTTTTAACACCGGTTAGATAACACCGCTAAGTATCACCGCTACAGTGACGTGAGTTCATTTTAACACCTCATTTTTTAGTGTTTATTTGAAATTGGACGACAGAATGATAAATATTTCTATTTAAAGTTAATTGATAGTTTTTAAAATAATGACTGTGGTTAGTGAATACGCGTTTTTTTTTATTTTAACTCTGAAACCAAATGAATGTTAAACATTTGCAAATCGAGCCGTCAATCACTAGGACCAGAAAAGCTTTCGTCTAGACAAATAACAAAGTTAAGCGAAAATCGATACCAGCAATTTAGAATCCTAGAGTCGAGAGTTTAATCTTGTAAATAATACCCATTAAAAAATTTTCATTTGTAACCATATATTTTGATGGCACTCGTTATGAACAATAATAACAATAATGAATATTGTTTCTGATTCCAGATATTTGAGGATTTGTATCACTTTGATCATAAGTCAGTTAAAAAACGATCATCAGAACCACATTTGGAAATCAATAGTCGGTTGAAAAGAGACACTAGGGTACAAAAAGCTGAGCAACAGCGAATATTGTCACGTAGAAAAAGGGATTTTGTTGTCAAACGTGGTCCAGCAAGTTCACGTGCTATCTTAAATGATGACAGATGGCCGCAGATGTGGTACTTGGTAAGTTGTTCTTGTTATTTATTATTTATTAATCATTAATGCGAAAAGTAAGCTAGTGTGCGTGTTATTAATGTTAATGTCTGGAATATGTTAATGACGTTTGAGTAATGACGTGCTAGAAATAATTAAACCGAGCCATAACTATTGTCACCGTTGTTGTGCAGAATCGAGGCAAAGGGCTTGACATGAACGTACAGGGTGCTTGGGCTGATGGAATTACTGGTCATGGTATCGTTGTCACTATATTAGACGACGGTTTGGAAAAAGATCATCCTGATATCTACAGCAATTACGTGAGTCATATTATCATGTTTTTATTATAGTTAATTAAAAAAATATTTATTTTTTTTAAATTTTACATTCCTAGAAATGGTAACAAAAAATTGTCGCGCTTTCATATTTTTTCATAATTTTTTTTTATAATTTTCTCAATGCGTTCAGTTTGTCCAACTTTATCTTTTACGAAAATTTAAAACAAATTAATTTAATTCAAATGTATTAATTATTGAATATATTGAGTAATCTAAACTTAAGTTTTAAATGCTTGATTAATATTTAGTAATATGAATAATTAATATTACAAATTTAATTGTATACTCTTTGAACTTTAATTATTTAACTTGATTCGTAATATAATATTCATTGAATGTATAAATTAATTTTATAACTTAAAAAATTGAATGGTTATATATATTTTGAAAAAAAAAATTTTTAGTGATATTGCATTATTTGATACAAGAAATATTATTTACGTATGCAAATTCAGCGGCATTGTTATTATTATTATTATTAATTCATTAAAATACTCGAATTACGATAGTAAAAAGTGGAAAAGAATGTATTGAACACGCATTGTATAGAAAAAAAAAATCAATATCAAATACGCTTTTCGTTATTGCAGAGAACATTAAAATGAACAAGCCAGAGAGATTTTTTCGTACTTTTCATCATCATCGATATATACACTTTATAACTATTATTTTACGATGATAACGAGGACTGATAACAATTTTAATAAAATATAACAACTCATTTTTATAAAAATTTTGATTTCATCTTATTTAACTTTTAAATTATACGTGTGTGATATTTAATTTTTATTATTAAATTTTCATGAAAATTTAATAACTCTTAAACTTTTTTTTTTATAATTACATAGTAAATTTAAATTTTTATCTCATTTAAATATTCATAAAAAAACTGTTTTTTGAATTATAAATTATAACCATTCAGTTTTTTTTTATTTTAAATAATTAATTATTCATTTAGAACAAATTAATTTTGATTGTTCAAAGTAATTAATTTTTTATCTCACTATTTACAACTTTATTATTCAATACTTTGTATTTAAATTACTAAAAAGATTTTTTAGAAAGAACGAACTGATTTTTTCAATTTATGCTACAAATATTTAATTTATATGACAGACATAATTATTTTACTATTTGTATTACGGTAAAAATTTTAATATTGTAGCCATTATTAGCACAAACAAAGCTCTCAGTGTTTATAAATCCTATACGCTGATATTTTATAGTAATAATTGTTATTAGGAATATAGTAATTGTTAAATTATCTGGCATGATATAAATAATATTACTCAAAAAACGGTTATTTTATTATTCAACCAAAAAAAATCTGTGAAACTAAAAAAAAAAAAATAATTTTTGTCGTACGAAATCTTTGGAACGAATCAACCGATTTGAATGTACTTGATGGCAATCGAAAGGGATCATCGAGACTTAGAACTGGATATATTTTGAGGCAAATCGGGCAAGTGGTTTATAAGTTGTACAAAAAAGCCTCAAAACAATGAAATTTTTTATTTTTATTTTCCGTATAACTCGTAAACTACTTGACCGATCATCTTGAAAACCTATCCAGATCTAATTCTTAATGAGCCCTTTTAATTGCCACCAAGTATGTTCAAATTAGTTGATTCGTTCCAAAGATATCGTATGACAAAAATTAGTTCACACACGAGCGTTTATCCGAAAATAGTCAGAATAGTTTCCTGGATTTCAAACCGTCGAGATCTGATGAAAACTTGATTTTTTAAAATCAGACCGAAACCAATAGCTTCCTTTTTTTTAAATTTTAAATTTTCATAGCGGAAAGTTAAATATATTGTGTCAAAATGAACATCATTCGTGTGTCAGAAATGGTTCACATGAAATTTGTGCTACCTTTTAACACAGAGTATTTGTGTCAAATTTCAACGCAAAGTAACATTCAGTAATAATTGATTATAATTTTCATTTTTGTACTAGATAACAT